>NC_090649.1:127563909-127708909 GCF_040937935.1 Hyperolius riggenbachi | reverse complement strand
GCATAGATAACAAGTACCATTTCTTAACTCTTCCTGTACTAGAAAACAATATGAGACTCTTTTCTTTGCTACTAATGTTCTATTTCTTAGCTGTACTACACATACTATTCATTATCTAATAAGATGATTAAAAATCATCAAAATGTGCATATAAGCAATAAAATCAATGCAGCACAGATTGACACTATATCCAGTTATAAATCAAATGAGGCACGTAAAGTAATGATATAAAATGATGCTGTTCTGTATAAATACAAATAAATTCATATGACAGTTGAGAGTATGGAGAGGCTAGAATATTCAAACACCCAGTACCATGTAGGCTAAATAGTCCCTGCCTTAGTAACAGGTCCAAAAGTAGAAGGCGCTTACCCTGGTGTCTGATGGGAAAAACTGGCAGCAGTCCAACTAGCCTCACATAAATACAATTGAGGTAGAGAAATAGGATTATAACTGTGTGCCTTTTTACTGCAGGAGCATCGGCCTTTGCCAGTTTCCAGTTGTACTTCATGCGGAAGCTGTGGGTTAGTGTACCGCCAGGAAAGGATATTAAAGCTGACTGTATATTTCACTATCATCAGGTTTGTGAGACTTTGAAAATGACACGGGTAATGGTAACCGAGTGAAAAGAAGAAATAATTTTTTTTTAACCTTGTTTTTACTTAGGAGCTCCCAAAATACATGCGTGGCTACCACAAATGCTCGGTAGAGGATGCTGTGAACCTAGCTGGCCTTATATATAAAGTACAGTATAAAAATGATCTCACTCATTTTGCCTATCTCAATAAGATCCAGCGTGATTTGGTTCCAGAGTACCTGCTGCGCCTCAGTACACCGGAGGAGTGGAAGAAGGTTTGTACAGTACTAATCATGCAGCATGTCATGGGCACGCTAGGTATTGATTTTTTGCAAAGCAGATTTAGTGTGATAAAAAAAAAAATCAAAAGATGACAACCGGACAACTGCCATTTTTTAAAAGATATAGAGGACTGCAACTTCTGCATTCTTCCCTTCCCTGAAATACCCAAGACAATCCTTTTTTATATTAAATCACAAGACCAGTGAGGGGGAGGAGTGAATGCGGTGTGGAAGAGAGAGTAATGGGAGGGTGTGATAGGGGGAAGCCTTTCTCTTCCTGTCTGAAAATTTTATGTTACCCAAAATTCAAGTAGTGATTATGGAGATTGGGGAGAAATGAGGAGTGGAATGGACAACACACAGAGGTATGTGGATCTAGCATGAACACACCTCTTTGCTTACCTAGGTAGATTTTCCTCAGGTCGTACTGAGCAGTAAAAATAAATGAAAATGGGACTTACCTGGGGCTTCCTCCAGCCCACCGTAGGCGGCGAATTCCTTCGGCGTCCTGGCTCCGCTCCCGGTCGCGTTACGTGTCATCACGCCGGCCGGTGTGACAGTACTGCGCATGCGTGGTTTTCTACCTCTGAACCGCACATGCGCAGTACTGTCACGCCGGCAGATGTGATGACGCGTAGCAGCCGGCCTGATGATGTGTAGCGTCACCGTTAAGGAAGTGTCTGGCTGACATTCGGCCCAGGAGTCGCCGGTGTGATTTCTGCAGCGAGACCGGGAGAGGAGCCAGGAGGACACCGGGGACCTTGCGGCCTACGGTGGGCTGGAGGAAACCCCAGGTAAGTCCAGTTTTCATTTATTTTTACTGCTCAGGGTCCCTTTAAAGCAAGTCTGAAGCGAAAATAAACTTATGAGGTAATGAATTGTATGTGTAGTATGGATAATAAATACATAGGGGAGATTTATCAACACATTACCGACAGTTTTTTCTTCTTAATCTGTTCTAACCAGCAGGGAGAACAGTTCTGCATGATAATAAGAACCTTCTTAAATCCTAGGTAATAGCGGCAGTTTAGCATGAATTTCTAGAGCTGCACTACAGTTAAGAAAAGTGCAAATCCATCCCTAAACTAACGCAGAATAAGTGCTTAATAGCAGTTCTAAAGATGTAGAACTTCAGGCTAGACATGATTGCAGAGTGCAGGCTAGAAATGATTTGTGTGGTGCTCCTCCCCCCTGCTGAATTGCTCCTCAGAGCCTGCTGCTCAGGGGCGTGGCAATAGGGGGGTTGCAGAGGTTGCGACCGCATCCGGGCCCTTGGGCCAGAGGGGCCCCGAAGGGACCTCCCTGAACTACAGTATTAGCTCTCAATTGGTCCTGTGCTCATAATAATCACTACTATTATATACTTTGAATTTTGGTAATCATTAACAAACTGTTTCTCATCCACTTCTTGCACCTCTGACACTGTAGTTGCCTTTGGCAGGTTTTGGTGTGCCGTATCAATTGTTATGTATAGAGTGCTTGGGAGGCCCCATTGTAAAACTTGCATCGGGGCCCACAGCTCCTTAGCTACGCCACTGCTGCTGCTATCAATACAGCAGGTGTGTTGGTTACCTCAGCAACAGGAATTCTCCTCACACAGTGCATTGTATCAGAGACCTTCCTAGCTCCTCCTATTTTACAACAGTTTTAGAAGGAATCTGCACTATCTAATGATTTCTTAAAATGCCTGAGACAGTTCTGCATGGATTTCTAAAAACCTACCAATATTTTGTCTCAGACACTCTTGATAAATCTGGCCCATAGAGTGGCCCAAAAATTAGAGACACCCTCTAATAACGAGTTGATCCACCTTTAGCTCTGATCACAAGCAATATTCTTTTTGGCATGGACTCAACAAGATGCTGATACCGTTGCTATTTGTGCGACGCCCGGCTGAAACTCCAGCGCGGTAGTGTGGAAACGACTGGTGCAGTTCCCCACTATAGGTAGCCAACTATAGGTCCCCCCAGTAAAGGTAGCCAGGCATAGGTGCCCCAGTATAGATAGCCAGCTATAGGTCACCCTAGTGTAGGTAGACAGGCATAGGTGCCCCCGTATAATTGCCACAGTATAGGTTAGCTAGGTAGGTGCCTCCAGTATAGGTAGCCAGTATAGTTGCCCCCAGTATAGGCTAGATAGGCAGGTGCCCCCGGTATAGGTTAGATAGGCAGGTGCTCCCAATAAAGATTAGCTAGGTGGGTGCCTCCAATATAGGTAGCCAGTATAGTTGCTAAACAGGAGGTAGAGTGTGTATAAGCAGCTATGCAGAGGAGGAGACCAGCGGCAGATGATCGGCGATTGGAATGCAGGGAGGTGAGTTGCTCAATAGGAGGCTTCCCTGTGCTAACTCTACAGCAGAGGAGGGAGCACGAAGGGCATCTCGGAGAGAGGAAGAGAGGGAGAGGTCAGGCCACCCTCCCCACAGCTGCGGCTCCCTCTCCATCACAGCGTCCCCCAGCGCTCAGGGCGGCTGCACGGGCTGCATGCCCCTAGAAACGGAGCTGATAGGTTCACACTAAATTCTTGAGCAGCAAGATGGGCAACGGTGTGTTAGCAAGCTAGCAAAAAGTTCATGGCAGCATTGGCAGGCAAAACAGTTTCCAGCAAGCAGTAAAGTCACTTGGCATATATAGCATTAACTCCACTGTATCTCACCACCCTGCAGTGTTCTCACGGTATCCGGAGCTTGAGACAGCAGGCGTTGTTGTAATAAGCATCCAAGTAGTGCACAATGTCAATGTAAGCTAGAGTCACCTTGTAAGCCCAAAGTTCAGGGTAAGCAATACATGCGGTGCCTCTTGCTGTAAAGTGTCCCTCATTCGCAGAGACCAGTGCCAACCAAGTCCAAGCTGCAGGGCCGCACAACACAGCACACAAGTGAATTCCCCCCCCCCCTTTTCTGCCCACCAACAGAGCTCTCTGTTGGTGGGGTCTGATCGCTCCCCGTGTCTATTTTTTTTAATGTAAATATTTTTGTTACTTATTTTTTATTTAATTTTACTATTTTTTTTTAATTATGTTTACCCTAGACCCTCCCTCCCCCCACCAGCCAATCACTGTGATCAGCTGTCATAGGCTTCAGCCTATGACAGCCGATCACCTTCAGGTCTCCCAGGGGGACAGCCGTGTCACACGTCTGTTCCCAGTACAGCGCTGCTGCTGATCGCAGCACTGTACTATGTAATTAGACGGCGAAACTGCCGCTCGAAGACTGAAGGTGGAGCTCTGCCTACCAACAGGAGATGCGCGTGCAGCCTGCGCGTGATCTCCTGCAAACTGCCGCCCACGGACTTTACGCCAATCTGCGTTAGGCGGCCTTGGGGCTGCCGCCGCGGCCACGCCCATTGGCATGACGCAGTCGGCAAGCAGTTTAACTCACCAAGGCTGCTGTAAAGGACTGCTTGCTTCGGGCGAGAATCTAGCATGTGAACGGTAGTCCCTGATGTTGCCTAAAGATCTGGCAAGCTGTAAGAAAGGTATGCTCTTTGCCTCTCTCACAGTATCTTGTGAAAGTGTTACATTGCTGTTACTTATTGAAATTATGTAAGAGAAAATAAATTAAACAATTCACCTATTCAGGAAAAATAAACAGCCCTTCTCACACCCCTCCAAAGATTTCAGATCTAGGCCAGGTTCACATTGGTGAATTGTGGTGCAGTGTAATGGCCACTCTGTAACATGGCTTGCCACACTGCAATGCACCACCTTTGCGATGTTCGCAGTGTCGTGGGTGCATGGCAGTATAATGGCTTGCAGTATGGTAACGCACTAAATGCAGTGCGTCACCAGTGGGTGAAGCATTATTTTCATTGACTATGCTCCACTGTACCCAATGCAAGGCAAACATAACGTGCGGCACTGCTATCCAACTGTATCGATCCATTGAATTGAGTTTCTGCTGTTAAAGAGAATGTAACAGGCATTGTAAAAGTGGCCTTAGGAAGCACTTTTAGCTGACAATGCAGAGGTTTCATACATGAATTAAAATCCCACAGACTACATAACCAAAAAACAGACAGCAGGCAAGTCCATATTGTCACTTATTTTTTATCTATTCATGCATTGAAATCACTAAACACATTCTTTATTTAGGATCACTTTAATGGTGCCCAGTAATGATCCAGTCTTTTTTATCCAAGCTTACCAAATCTATGTAGTAGAAGCGTAAACTAAGTGAATATATTGAATGGATACTTTAAGAAGTTCCCTTATATTACATAGAAAATAGAAATGGTAAGATTGTACAAAAAAGACTGGATGATTAGTGGGTACCTTAAGCTAGATTTACAGTGCCAGTTTTAATACATAACCACCAGGGAACTGGTACAGAGAAATCATAATGAACTTGACATTGTTCTTTCTTCTGTTAATAAGATGCTGGCACTTCAGAACAATTTCCTTTTTATTTCTAGAACATTAGAGCTGCTTATAGTAAACACGAGAAGAAAACAGAGGATGAAGCCAAAGTGGCATTTCTGAAGTATATTTGCAGATGGCCAACATATGGGTCTGCCTTTTTTGAGGTCAAGGTGAGTAATGGGGCGTCCATTTATAAAATAACGGGTGTTGGATTGGCCTAATGTTTACCGTTATGTTATTGAACATTAACTGGTAGAAAATGTCCCATTAATAATAAAGCATTTCTTTACATTCACTTGCTGACAAATACGCGTCAGAAGTTTGCATTCATTCAACTCCCCTTATTATATTATGGTTTGGTAGCAATCAACATGAAATATTAAGCATTGGCTAATAGAAGTATGGTACCTACATTAGTACACATTTTGTAAAGATGTATTAAGCACTCCACAGCATTTTGTTAGATTTACATCCAAATAGACAACCCATTAGGGCTCTATAATAGAAGTCGTATTTTTTTTTACCTACACAGTATGTACCTATCAATATTTTATCATGGTTCAAACATTATATATAGATAAAGGTAACCTAACTGAACAAAAAGTTGTGAAAAATGTACCTTGCATTCAGCAATCCCCCACACATGCCTTCAGTAGCCATTACAATGCTGTTATACCTCTCTCCCCAGCAGTATACCACTGTGCAATGTGGTGTTTACATTTCATTATATATGTAATATTTATCTTACAGCAATGCTCTGAGCCAGCATTCCCTGACATTGTGATTATTGCTATAAACAAGCATGGAGTATCACTGTACCATCCAAAGACAAAGGTAAAAACACAGACAAGGACAACGATATATAATGCAGATGTTGCAATGATTTGCAGTGATTGGTGTTTCACGGCTTTCAACATTAGCTGCTTCTTCAGAGGCAAACAGTTGCAGTTCAGAAGTTGTGGCATGGGGTAATTGAAAACATCTATAATACCAAAAAACAGAAAACATATCATCAATCATCAGATCATCAATATAATTCTGCTGGTATATCCTTCATGCATTGACAGACATAATATGGTATTAACCATCATACAGTGTAGAACATAAGTATGAGTTTTCAAAAATAGTCTAGATATCCACTTTAATATAAATGAAATATGCAGATAAATACAATCAACCAGTGTGATCGTCACTGCATCATCACCACATGTGTTAGTATGAACCAGCATCCCACATAACTCTAATAGATGTGCAATACATAAAAAACCAAAGGAGTCAAAATAGATCCTAAATCCACAGTATATTCTTACAGCAGATGCAGGAGGATCCATTCAGTAATATAGAAGCCAGATGCTTAAGAAAGATCCACAACCAGTGCTGAGTAGTTAGAAAGTCAGAAGCTCCATCAATCAGACAGTACCAAACTTTAGAATGAAATAGTTTCACCAGTGTGAATAGTAGAGCAGAGACATACAGTATCATCTGTCTTTTTTATATAATTTATTGAAGAAAAGAGAACATTTCTATGAACAACAATTAACTCCAACAAGATAACAATACTCTCCCCTCCATTTTTACATAGTTCTCCAAATCAACCCAAAAACCATTCCCCTCCGTCCTCCTCCTCCCAAAAACCAAAAAACACTTGAATTCACATCAAATTCATTCCACAACATAACATACAACAGGACTCCCATCCTAATAAGTACAACAAATAATTCCTATGTTCCACCGTATCCTGAAACTCACTCCACTTTTCCCATTTAATATTGAAGACCTCAAACTTATCTTGCTGTAGAGCAATCCGGTTCTCCATACTCTTAACCAGATTCACTCTTCCAACCCATTCTTTGAGAGTAGGAGAATCCTGGCATCTCCACTTAACAGGGAATAAACTTTTAGCAGGTATCAATAATTGAGGAGCAAGCATTCTCTTATATCTACTAATGGAAACTTACGTTCCATGCAACAACACTTTGCAGGATTCCAGTCTCCACATTCCTCACACCCTCATTCCAGAAACTTGAGATCACCGGACTCTCCCACACCAAATGTATCAATGTACCTTTTGCCCCACATCATCTCCAACACCTATCACTTACACCGTGATTTATAGCAGCCAATTTATCTGGCGTTCTATACCATCTAGTCAATAGTTTGAAGTTAGTTTCTTTTATTCTATAACTAACAGAAGTGGCATGAGCCAAAATACAGATTTTCCTTTTTCGACTACTACTTAATGAGATGCCAGCTTCCTCCTCCCACCTGATCAAATAATCCGGATAATCCGCACCACCCTTCAAAATCAAATCTTTATACAGGAACGATATCAAATGTACGGGAGAAGCCTCCAACACAAAAAGTTTTTCATACTCAGATAATTTATTGTAAAATGACAAAATTATCTTCTTCTCCGCCAAAAAGTGTTCCAACTGTCTATGTCTCCAAAAATCATTTGATGCCCCCTGTACTGTACAATGTTCAATCAAAAAGAGCACATCCAAGGTGAATATTGGTTCCATATAGGGGCCCTTTGTCAAGGCACAATTTGCTTGAAGGCAAAAAATCTGTTTGCCACTGTATTCAAGCTCCAGTAGGGTTAATGGGAGAAGACTCCTCTAGACACTCGTGCACAGCGTATTCAGCGGGCGAGCAAGTATTCAGCAGGCGAGCAAGTATTTCATTGCCGCCCGCTGAATATACATCGCTGCGAGTGAGTGTCTAGAGTAGGCATCTCCCATTAACCCTACTGGAGCTTGATTACAGCAGCAGACAGATTTTTGCCTTTGAGCAAATTGTGCCTTGACAAAGGGGCCCTGCATGACTCCGAAACATTGGATATATTATGTTTTATATGAAACCAATAAAGATTCACCTTGGATGTGTTAGGATCATGACAGGGGAGCCATGAAGGGGCTGGGTGATTGTGTGCCCAGAATCAAGGTGCACAGTTTGAAATATCATGTGGCATTAATCCTAGAAATTTGTAGAACTATTTCTATTTCTCAACAAAGGTGGAATATCTTTTTATGATACTACAATCTAGTAATAAAATAATCTCAACAGTGATACGTGTGCCTACTAATACGTTCTCACAAGTCTTCAAAAAGGTAGAAGTGCATTGTAAAATAAAGCTACTTTCACCTCTGTGCCCGGCATATGACCAACTTCCCTCTAGGAAGAATAATAAGGATGGTCGCAAACATCTATTGCTTCACTTAGGTTTATTGTGGCGTCAAACGCCTCATGTGCTGCTGAATGGAAAAGTTTGACTCCCAGAAAAATACTAACGAATTTATGACTTTTGTCTTGTCTGCCCAGGAGCTGCTAGTTAATCACCCTTTGAATAAGATCTCTCGTTGGAACAGTGGCAATACATACTTCCAAATGACAACTGGAAGCCTAGTGCGAGACAACAAGATCTTATGTGAGACATCACTGGTAAGTGCACAGTGCTGTCCCTGCAAATGTTCAGACTTAGGTATAGGCAGACTGCAATTTCAACCAACACTGTACAGTACAACAACCCAATGATAACGTCAGAGTTTACAGGCCTCAGGCTAACCACCATCACGTATTGGTATCTTTTACCGCCAATTTACTCCATCTGAAGTGACACGTAAGTGACTGTAAATAAATATGGAAGCCTAACTAAAGGACAACTGAAGTAGGAGACATATGGAGGCGTCAATATTTATTTACTTCTAACCACTTGACCACTACAGGTTGTGTTCCCCTTATGGACCCGAGCAATTTTCACATTTCAGTGCTCCTCCCATTCATTCGACCATTCGTTATCACTACTAATCACACCTAACTGTTTTTTTGCCACAAATTAGGCTTTTTATAAGCATTTTTTATATAGTTTATTTTTGTATGCAGTTTAAACTGAAAAATAAGGAAAAAAAAATAAAAAATTTACACATCTAAGTCCTTAACGTGTTTTAGTTCCTGGACGTAGTTTCTACATCCAGGAACCATGCGCGCTCCCGCTGCCGATCGCGCGCGTGCACGCGTGCTCCCGGCCAGCGGTTCGTTAGCCAGGCAATCAGTGAATCGGGCTATGGTGCCCGATCACTGATCCTTCTCCCCTGCTGAAAAAGCGACAGCTTCTCTCGGAAGCTGCGCTTTTTCTGGCTGTAGCGTCCCCCATGCGTCCCTCTAAGCGTATATTACGCTTAGAGTGACGTCATGTAAACAAACTCATGGTTCTTGTGGCCAAAAAGTAAAACTACAACTAAAAGTAAAAAAAATTAAATTCAAACACACATTTACATTATAAAGCTCTTGTTTACATCCCACCCTCCCAAAACTACCCAAATAAAATGTTTAATATAAAAAACAAAAAACATTACAATAAAAAAAAAACCATGTAAATATTTACCTAAGGGTCTAAACTTTTTAAATATCAATGTAAAGATGAAATATTTCTATATTCTTTTTATTTTAAACTTGTAAATAGTGATAGATGCAAAACGGAAAAAATGCACCTTTATTTCCGAATAAAATATTGTCGCCATACATTGTGATAGCGACATAATTTTAATGGTGTAATAACCGGGACATATGGGCAAATACAATACGTGAGTTTTAATTATGGAGGCATGTATTATTTTAAAACTATAATGGGTGAAAACTGAGAAATAATGAATTTTTTCCGTTTTTTTTCTTATTCTTCCTGTTAAAATGCATTTACAGTAAAGTGGCTCTTAGCAAAATGTACCCCCCAAAGAAAGCCTAATTGGTGGCGGAAAAAACAAGATATAGATCAGTTCATTGTGATAAGTAGTGATAAAGTTATAGGCTAATGAATGGGAGGTGAACATTTCTCAAGTGAAAACGACGGAACGCGAATGGGTTAACGTAACAATTTATGTATTCTCTTTTAAATTCCATGACTTTGGTTTTGGCGTCGATTCTGCTACTTCAATCCCACTGCATCTCCATAGTGTGTAGGTCTCTATAGACTTACATTACCCTCGCATTGAGCTGTGGCGGGGGTGAGTACTGCGACGCTAGGAAATGTGGTAAATGTGAAAGTAGAATAAAACATTAGTATAAACAGAGCACAAGAGCTCTTTCCTCCTGTCATCATTTAAGTCTGTTGTGCAGAAAGACCCTGAAAAGACCACTGCAAAGGACTCTGGGGGCGATTCACAAAGCTTTTCTCATGAATTATCTCACCTTACTTATTTTTCACCTCAACTGAAAGAAGAGCTAATGCAAGATAGAAAGCATAAGCTAAGGGCCCATTTCTACTACACGCGGTGCGATGCGGCTACAGCGTAGTGATGGCCCAAACGGTTCACATGCAAACTTATTCGCGTGAACATTGCGGGTTCGCGATGGAACGCAAACTTTATGCGCGTTCGACCTGCCCCCTATACTACATCATTGGGCTAAACTTTGACCCTCTACATCACAGTCAGCATACACATGGCAGCCATTCAGGCTGCACTCCCTCCTGGAGCCCCCTCCCCTTATATAAGGCAGCAGCATCGGCCATGTTCTCACTCTATGTGCTGCAGTATTAGTGAGAGAAGGGAGAGACATTGGAGAGATAGGGAAAGCGATAGTTAAGAGGTCTGTTAGCTTGCTTCTTGCTGATATTTGTTGCTAAAAGCACCCCAAAACAGCTCTTTTGAGAGCTAATGTTCTTGTGATGTGTGATGTGTTTTTTTTTTGTGTGGCCCACTGACACTTGCATGTACAACCCTGTCTCTCGCAGCTGGCCCTTGCTAATTGCTATACTGTGCCAGGCCCAGCACATTCAGTGCCTACCTTTTCACTGCACCTGTGTGTGTTGTCGTTGTGCTGTCGTGATTTTGTGTGGCCCTGGACCAAAGTACAGTGTTTAGAAGGCACGTGCCATCAACCCCCAAAATTGTCAGGACGTAGTTGACTATTTAACACAGAACACCTCATCTTTCTCAGCTTCCGCATGGAAGCGTGACATATCTTCCTCCTCCTGCTCAAATTCTGGCACCCCACTTAACACTCAGCCGGCAGCCATTAAAGTGCCATAATCCCAGGGCTCAGCAGTGTGGAATTTTTTGTGTGTGTCTGCCTCAGATGAGAACAATGCCATCTGTACTCTCTGCCTCTGAAAACTGAGCTGTGGAAAGACCAAGACCCGCGTAGGGACAACTTCCTTATGAAGGCACATGATGACAAAGCACAAACTGCAATGAGATGACCACCTAAGCAAAAGCAGCACACAAAAGCAAAGCCACACACCACAGTGGAAGATACGAGGCCGCAATTATTTCTCAAAAAAGGTGCTGCACGCCATCAGACTGCCTGCCCCAAAACTAAGTCGGTATAATCCACAGCTGCACTCGGCAAGAGGCATCACCTCTAGCATAATGGTCTGCCCCAAAAACCCGTCGCCGTCAGTTTGTTCAGGGGACGCTGTCTGCAAGGTATATTAAAAAAAGACACACTGCACAGCAGAAACATATGCTGTGTTGGTTCTGACTCATATTGCCATA
The DNA here is from genome assembly GCF_040937935.1 of Hyperolius riggenbachi. NCBI lineage: Eukaryota > Metazoa > Chordata > Amphibia > Anura > Hyperoliidae > Hyperolius > Hyperolius riggenbachi. The sequence goes on along the minus strand of NC_090649.1, from coordinate 127,697,201 downwards.
TTGATTAATGCTGCTTCCAGAAATTTAGATACTTTAAAAGTATTCCTTTAACTGCATGTGAAAATAACTACAGAGGAGGTAAATTAACTACAGAGGAGGTAACTTAAAGGGATACTGTAAGGGGGTCGGGGGAAAATGAGTTGAAGTTACCCGGGGCTTCTAATGGTCCCCCAGAGACATCCTGTGCCCATGCAGCCACTCACCGATGCTCCGGCCCCACCTCCGGTTCACTTCTGGAATTTCAGACTTTAAAGTCTGAAAACCACTGCACCTGCATTGCCGTGTCCTCGCTCCCATTGATGTCACCAGGAGCGTACGGCGCAGGCACAGACCATACTGGGCCTGCGCCGTACACTCCTGGTGACATCAGCGGGATCGAGGACACGGCAAAGCAGGCGCAGTGGTTTTCAGACTTTAAAGTCTGAAATTCCAGAAGTGAACCGGAGGCAGGGCCGGAGCATCGGTGAGTGGCTGCGTGGGCACAGGATGTCTGCGCGGGACCATTAGAAGCCCCGGGTAACTTCAACTCATTTTCCCCCGACCCCCTACAGTATCTCTTTAAGGAATGAAGAGATAAGATAACTCTCTCACTGTGTGGAGGTAAGTTTACTCTTATTACGCCTTATTATCTCCAGCATGATCTTAGTGAATTGAGGCCATTGTGCAAATATTGCATCATGTTGAATGTCATTTCAGGTACCCTTGCATTTTCTCACATTATTATAATCATTTTTTTATATTATTGCGAGTTGCTTGTCAAATTGAAAACATTTGTTGAGTATGTCAGTTTTCTTCTTAACCACTTCCCGACCGCCTAACGCACAGGGGCGGCCGGGAAGTGGAGCCCGCAAGGACCAGCTCACCCACAGAGGCGGCGGTCCTTGTAAGGGAATGGGCGGAGCGATCGCGTCATCCGTGATGCGATCCTCCGCTGGCGCCTGTCTCCGCTCACCCGCCGCAACATCCCGCCAGCCATACGGAAGCGCCGGCGGGATGTTAACCCCGCGATCGCCGCATACAAAGTGTATAATACACTTTGTAATGTTTACAAAGTGTATTATACAGGCTGCCTCCTGCCCTGGTGGTCCCAATGTCCGAGGGACCACCAGGGCAGGCTGCAGCCACCCTATGTCGCACCCAAGCACACTGATTTCCCCCCCCCCCTGCCCCAGATCGCCCACAGCACCCCTCAGAACCCCACCCCCCAGACCCCTGTTTGCACCCAATCACCCCCCTAATCACCCATCAATCACTCCCTGTCACTATTTGTAAACGCTATTTTTTTTTATCCCCCCCCTGCCCCCTCCTGATCACCCCCCCACCACTCAGATTCTCCCCAGACCCCCCCCCCCCCTGTGTACTGTATGCATCTATCCCCCCGATCACCTGTCAATCACCTGTCAATCACCCATCAATCACCCCCTGTCACTGCCACCCATCAATCAGCCCCTAACCTGCCCCTTGCGGGCAATCTGATCACCAATCCACACCAATAGATCGCCCGCAGATCCGACGTCAGATCACCTCCCAAGTGCAGTGTTTACAGCTGTTATCTACCCTAAACACCCACTAATTACCCATTAATCACCCCCTATCACCACCTGTCACTGTTACCCATCAGATCAGACCCTAATCTGCCCCTTGCGGGCACCCAATCACCCGCCTACACGCTCAAATTGCCCTCAGACCCCCCTTTATAAATTCGCCAGTGCAATATTTACATCTGTGCTTCCCTGTAATAACCCACTGATCACCTGTCAATCACCCATCAATCACCCCCTGGCACTGCCACCCATCAATCACCCCCTGGCACTGCCACCCATCAATCACCCCCTGTCACTGCCACTCATCAATCAGCCCCTAACCTGCCCCTTGCGGGCAATCTGATCACCCACCCACACCAATAGTTCGCCCGCAGATCCGACGTCAGATCACCTCCCAAGTGCAGTGTTTTTATCTGTTCTCTACCCTAAACACCCACTAATTACCCATCAATCACCCCCTGTCACTGCTACCTATCAGATTAGACCCCTATCTGCCCCTAGGGCACTCAATCACCCGCCCACACCCTCAGAATGCCCTCAGGCCCCAGCCCTGATCACCTCGCCAGTGCATTGCTTGCATCTATTCCCCCCTCTAATCACACCTTGAGACACCCATCAATCACCTCCTGTCACCCCCTAGCACACCTACCCATCAGATCAGGCCCTAATTTGCCCCGTGTGGGCTCCTGATCACTCGGCCAAACCCTCTGATCCCCCTCAGACCCCCTTCCGATCACCTCCCCAGTGCATTGATTGCATCTATTTTCCCCTCTAACCACTCCGAGACACCCATCAATCACCTCCTGTCACCCCCCTAGCACTCCTATCCATCAGATCAGGCCCAATACAACCTGTCATCTAAAAGGCCACCCTGCATATGACCGGTTCCACAAAATTCGCCCCCTCATAGACCACCTGTCATCAAAATTTGCAGATGCTTATACCCCTGAACAGTCATTTTTAGACATTTGGTTTCCAGACTACTCACGGTTTTGGGCCCGTAAAATGCCAGGGCGGTATAGGAACCCCACAAACTGACCCCATTTTAGAAAAAAGACACCCCAATGTATTCTGTTAGGTGTATGACGAGTTCATAGAAGATTTTATTTTTATTTTTCACAAAGTGTCATTTTTCACTAACCTATAGACAAAAAATAAAATCTTCTATGAACTCGCCATACACCTAACGAAATACCTTGGGGTGTCTTCTTTCTAAAATGGGGTCACTTGTGGGGTTCCTATACTGCCCTGGCATTTTAGGGGCCCTAAACCGTGAGGAGTAGTGTAGAAAACAAATGCCTCAAAATGACCTGTGATTAGGACGTTGGTCCCCTTAGCGCACCTAGGCTGCAAAAAAGTGTCACACATGTGGTATCGCCGTACTCAGGAGAAGTAGTATAATGTGTTTTGGGGTGTATTTTTACACATACCCATGCTGGGTGGGAGAAATCTCTCTGTAAATGGACAATTGTGTGTAAAAAAAATCAAACAATTGTCATTTACAGAGATATTTCTCCTACCCAGCATGGGTATGTGTAAAAATACACCCCAAAACACATTATACTACTTCTCCTGAGTACGGCGGTACCACATATGTGGCACTTTTTTACACCCTAAGTACGCTAAGGGGCCCAAAGTCCAATGAGTACCTTTAGGATTTCACAGGTCATTTTGCGACATTTGGTTTCAAGACTATTCCTCACGGTTTAGGGCCCCTAAAATGCCAGGGCAGTATAGGAACCCCACAAATGACCCCATTCTAGAAAGAAGACACCCAAACGTATTCCGTTAGGAGTATGGTGAGTTCATAGAAGATTTTATTTTTTGTCACAAGTTAGCGGAAAATGACCCTTTGTGAAAAAAAACAATTAAAATCAATTTCCACTAACTTGTGACAAAAAAATAAAAACTTCTATGAACTCACCATACTCCTAACGGAATACCTTGGGGAGTCTTCTTTCTAAAATGGGGTCATTAGTGGGGTTCCAATACTGCCCTGGCATTTTAGGGGCCCTAAACCGTGAGGAGTAGTCTTGAAACAAAAATGACCTGTGAAATCCTAAAGGTACTCATTGGACTTTGGGCCCCTTAGCGCAGTTAGGCTGCAAAAAAGTGCCAATCATGTGGTATCGCCGTACTCAGGAGAAGTAGTATAATGTGTTTTGGGGTGTATTTTTACACATACCCATGCTGGGTGGGAGAAATACCTCTGTAAATGACAATCTTTTGATTTTTTTTTACACACAATTGTCCATTTACAGAGTTATTTCTCCCACCCAGCATGGGTATGTGTAAAAATACACCCCAAAACACATTGTACTACTTCTCCCGAGTACGGCGATACCACGTGTGGCACTTTTTTGCACCCTAACTGCGCTAAGGGGCCCAAAGTCCAATGAGTACCTTTAGGATTTCACAGGTCATTTTGAGAAATTTTGTTTCAAGACTACTCCTCACGGTTTAGGGCCCCTAAAATGCCAGGACAGTATAGGAACCCCACAAATGACTCAATTTTAGAAAGAAGACACCCCAAGGTATTCTGTTAGTAGTACGGTGAGTTCATAGAAGATTTTATTTTTTGTCACAAGTTAGCGGAAATTGATTTTTATTGTTTTTTTTTCACAAAGTGTCATTTTCTGCTAACTTGTGACAAAAAATAAAATCTTCTATGAACTCACCGTACTACTAACGGAATACCTTGGGGTGTCTTCTTTCTAAAATGGGGTCATTTGTGGGGTTCCTATACTGTCCTGGCATTTTAGGGGCCCTAAACCGTGAGGAGTAGTCTTGAAACGAAATTTCTCGAAAATGACCTGTGAAATCCTAAAGGTACTCATTGGACTTTGGACCCCTTAGCGCAGTTAGGGTGCAAAAAAGTGCCACATATGTGGTATCGCCGTACTCAGGTGAAGTAGTATAATGTGTTTTGGGGTGTATTTTTACACATACCCATGCTGAGTGGGAGAAAGATCTCTGTAAATGGACAATTGTGTGTAAAAAAAATTTAAAAAATTGTCATTTACAGAGATATTTCTCCCACCCAGCATCGGTATGTGTAAAAATACACCCCAAAACACATTATACTACTTCTCCTGAGTACGGCAATACCACATGTGTGGCACTTTTTTGCAGCCTAACTGCGCTAAGGAGCCCAAAGTCCAATGAGCACCTTTAGGCTTTACAGGGGTGCTTACAAATTAGCACCCCCCCAAAATGCGAGGACAGTAAACACACCCCACAAATGACCCCATTTTGGAAAGTAGACACTTCAAGGTATTCAGAGAGGGGCATGGTGAGTTCGTGGCAGATTTCATTTTTTTTTTGTCGCAAGTTAGAAGAAATGGAAACTTTTTTTTTTTTGTCACAAAGTGTCATTTTCCGCTTACTTGTGACAAAAATTAATATCTTCTATAAACTCACTATGCCTCTCAGGCTAGATTCACAGTGGGACGTTGCATTTTGATAGCACGTTAAAGTCGCACCGCAAGCTTACAACGCAACGTGCCCAAAAAGTGGCAACGCAGCGTTACCGCCGCATACAGCAGATACAGTAAAAAATACAGGCAATGAAAAGTATGCTTCCAAGTCATTACTGATCATGTGCAAACAGTCCAACGCAGCTAATAACGTGTATAACGCACTGCATGCAGTACTTTTACTTAACGTGCAGCGTTAGACACCAACGCAACGTGTGCACTGTGAACAGGGCATTGATTTTTCATTGCAGTGAGTTATTCTGTGTTAAATGCTGTTTTAACACGCGACTTTAACGTCCCGCAGTGAACTTAGCCTCAGTGAATACTTTGGGATGTCTTCTTTCCAAAATGGGGTCATTTGGGGGGTATTTATACTATCCTGGAATTCTAGCCCCTCATGAAACATGTCAGGTGGTCAGAAAAGTCATAGATGCTTGAAAATGGGAAAATTCACTTTTTGCACCATAGTTTGTAAACGCTATAACTTTTACCCAAACCAATAAATATACACTGAATGGGGTTTTTTTTTAATCAAAAACATGTTTGTCCACATTTTCGCGCTGCATGTATACAGAAATGTTACTTTATTTGAAAAATGTCAGCACAGAAAGTTAAAAAAAATCATTTGTTTTCCAAAATTCATGTCTTTTTTGATGAATATAATAAAAAGTAAAAATCGCAGGAGCAATCAAATAGCACCAAAAGAAAGCTTTATTAGTGACAATAAAAGGAGCCAAAATTCATTTAGGTGGTAGGTTGTATGAGCGAGCAATAAACCGTGAAAGCTGCAGTGGTCTGAATGGAAAAAAAGTGGCCGGTCCTTAAGGGGGGTAAAGCCCACGGTCCTCAAGTGGTTAAAGTGTACCTGAGGCGACATGTACAATGCAAAACATATTAATAACCAGGCTGTCTCTTTTTTTATTTTGCTGCCAAAAGAGTTAATTTTCAGGCATGCAATTGACAGCTTCTCTGCTGTCGGTACCTTGTTGGGAATACAGTAAACTTCACTGATAAGCAAATTACATCCATAAAAGGTTTTGTGGCAGAATACAACTTTTGAGGACAAGGAAGGGATAGAAAAAGGCTAATAGTTCATGTATTTTAACTCTGGGACACTTAATAGACTGCCACTGAGCAGAGACAGCAAAAAAATCTATCTACTTTGTAAATGTTTAAATATAAAATAAAGCCATGGCATATCTAAAACCGTAATATTTAGGAGTAGGGGGATAGATCCAATTGTTTATCTCATCAGTTTATTTTCGCATCAGTGTCGGCCTGATCTGATTGGTAGATACTGCACAGCCCAGCTCTTCATTGCCACATCTAACACATCTATATTAATATTCACAGCAGTTGCCATTGCTATGTATATCTGTTGCTATGGTGACCCTTTCCTCACTGTCTCCATCTCTTGTCCATTCACTTATGTAACACTGGAGCATGTGTCCGTCCCAAAGAGTGCTGATGGGCCACTTTAACTGCTTAAAAAAAGATTCTATTTTACTTTATATAAATATGTTAATTTTTATCCTACAGGGCTATAAGATGGATGACCTGCTGACTTCATACATCAATTACCTTTTGTTAAAGCAGCAAAAAGCAACAGACTCATAGCGCAGCTGTTTGGAGATGTCTGAATATAGTCACACTAAGAAGAGAATTGTGGCCAATCTGTGCCTGATGCTGAAATTAGAATAAATCACAAACAGAAGCCAGAACCTCTTTAAATCACCAACTGGCACCAGCATCTGTCCTCTCTGTACTGAGATATATTAGTGCTTGCCGAGGCAATCACTTCAATTCAAAGAAGAAAACATACTTTGTGAAGGGATCACTGGCAGACTTTATTGTAATGATAAGCAGAAAAACTCAAAATCACACAGGTTACAGTGACAAACATCACGTGTCAGGATCCAGTGAGGCCTCTATATATGGCCTGGGTCTTCTCCACAGGTCTTCTGTGCCACTCCCGTGCCAGATCGGTCACCAATAGCTCACACTCCATAACCAACTTAAAATGGCCTCAATTCACGGAGCATTATCAAACGTTTATCAAACACTTTATCAAACGTTTGATAATTTACCTCATGGGTAAAATCTCATTTTAAATTCACTAAGGTGTTATATATTTATCGAATGTTTTACCGATAAAACGTTCAACAAATATATAACACCTAAGTGAATTCAAAATGAGACTTTACCCATGAGGTAAATTATCAAACGTTTGATAAAGTGTTTGATAAACGTCTGATAATGCTCCGTGAATTGAGGCCAAAGTCTCTTAAATCTCAGCCGTTCTCTGCATCCTACTTGTACCATATCGACCTTCAAAGCATTTGTTTTTAGTTTTACTTTTCAGATCATATGACAAGTACTGCAAAGCAACCCCCTATTGGTGAACAGACCCTTGTTATGTGTCCAATCCCTGGCCTGTACTGCTTTCAAGAGACTTGGCAGTTGCTGGTGAAATATTTGTCAGATATGTAGGCAGTATCTGCCCTTCAAGTCATAACACTGACTTCTTTTGCAATAAGCAGCTACCACACTGTACAGCTGTTCACCTACTTTACGGACATCATCTGCAATCCGACATCTTTTGAACACAACCTTTTTGCTGTAAGTTTAGAGGCCTTATGTCCTGTTGCCTTTATCATGACAGATGTCACAGAACAAGGCATGGAATAGCAATTTATTATATGGCAAATGTAAGAATAAATATCTTATGAAGTTATATGTGCAGTCATAAGTGTGTGTTTTGTTACTGTGTTTACATAGGTTATGCTTGGTGGATAATGTTTCCTCCTTGTAAAGATGTTTGTGATGTTTAGCCCATGCTGTCTAGGCTGTTTAGTTATGCAGAATTCTCTTCCCAGAGCATTCTAGGAGAGCAGGGCACATAAGCAATCATATTTTTCTCCTGCGTTATCTCCTAGGACAGTGTTCCCCAACCCTGTCCTCAAGACCCACCAACAGTGCATGTATTGTGGAAATCCACAGAGGTAGATAATCAGCTCTGCTGAGACACTAATTACCTCAGCTGTGAATGTTTGTGGGTTTTCTGCAAAACATGTACTGTTGGTGGGCCTTGAGGAGCGTACAAGAGGAATCGGCGCAGGATACATCCGGTATATGGCTGATCCTGCTGCTGCACAAGTCCCGGCCGTAATAAATACTATTCCTCCTCCAGGCCGCCATGGATGGTAGGGAATGAAATAATTCGGCTTCCAGCAATTGCTGGAGGCAGAATTAGGCCCAGTGCATACCAAGCATTTTTGGTAGCGTTTTGAAAACCGCTGCCGCCTGTGAAACCGCTTGGCTAATGTATCTCCATGGGATGGTGGCACACCAGCGGTTTGAGGTTTTTAGCAAACTGCAAACGTGCCTCCTGCAACATTTTTGCGGTGTGCATATGCGTTTCTGTCTCAATGTAAAGTATAGGAAAAGCTCAAACCGCTCTGAAAAATGCTTGATCAGAGCGGTTTTCAACGCGTTTTTGTTACAGAAGCTGTTCAGTAACAGCTTTACTGTAACAATATATGAAATCTGCTACACAAAAACGCTCCAAAAAACGCTAGACATGTCTAGAAAACCTCTCTAAATATGCCTAGAATCGCTCTGACAATCTGCTTCAAAAACCTCTAGCGTTTTGCAGATCTGCTAGCGGTTTTTTGGTGTGCACTGGGCCATATAGTGTTTTATAAGTAATTTCAGCTTCGTCTTCTGACGGCGATGAAGTTACTCACTGCTGCGCCTCTAGTCTCCTGCGCTGGAATGAAAGTGTTCGCTTGAGGACACGGTTGGGAAATTCTTAGGAGATAATTTTCATCTTATCTTTAAAAAAAACTTTTCAGCATTTTGCAAAATTATTGTGTATGGACCCAGGTGTTGTTTCTACTGTGACCTCTGTGACAAACAGCAACTCCATGACAGACCCCCATAACAATCAGGACCTCCATTAACAAACAGGACTCCCAGTAACAATCAGGACCCCCAGTAACAGACAGCCCTCTTGATATAAAACTCCCCCTAACCATGCATGCAGAGCTGGCAATGCTGATGGAGATTACCTGTGTCCACACTGTCCAGCATCAAGCATCTCATGTTCAATCCAATCTGCTGTGCTCCCTATCCCTATCATGAAAACGCAGAGAGAAGAGGAACCTATATGAGGAATACTGGGTATGCTGCAGAGTTGTACCCCCAGTTCTCTAAAGCAACACGCACCCCTCTAGATATGCCTCTGGCTATATAAGCTACAGTAGAGGTACAATCTTGTATAAAACACAAAGATCTGTTTGTTTGTCTCCTAACCTGCAGAATGGCACGCGAAAGACTGACCCAGCTGCTTGTCACAGGTGCGAATATACAGGCAAACACCGGCCAGTCTCCCTGCGCCTCTTACTCAATCTGTGCTTTGTGTGTCCTCCTCAGAGCAGGATCATCCACAAGGAAACCTAGGCAGGTGCCTTGGGCGGATGACAAGGGGGCCGGCTCCCACCTTCTTTGACCCCTCTCCCACCTCAGCCTACCAGAAGGGCAATAGCTGGGAGCCAAAAAACGCACAAATGCATATGCAGCAAAACGCAACCTATCCTTTCAGGCAGGGACCACACTAGGCAGTGCGTGAAAGGTTGCGTTTTGCTGCATATGCATTTGTGCGTTTTTTGTCATAATGAAGTACATTTTATGTGCGTTTGCTTTTTGCACATATGAATCGCAAGTGTGGTTTTGCGTGTTTTTGTGCATTTTGTATGCATTTCTGATGTGCGTTTTATGCTATTTTTGGGAATGTGGCCAGTATAAAAACACATTTTCGATTTCCTCTCTGGCTCATCACTAGGAAGTCAACAGGAAACGAAATACATAATCAAACTTGGTTTTTATACAAAAATGCATAAAAAACGCAATAAAACGATATACCTGTGCGTCACCATTGACATGCATTATGTGCATTTTAGAAAATATGCAGCAAGTTCTGCGTTTCAAAAATGCACATTGCAGAACGCAAACAAATGCGTTTTTTCATGTGGCCCGTTGACTTTCTCCCTAGGGTAGATGTGTTCCTACCCTCAATGCTAAGCATAAAAACTTGTTAAATTATCAATACTAACCTGTCGCACCTGGAGAATCCAGACATTGGCTTTGATATGGTAATGGCTGTGTGCCCAAATAAAAGGTGGTAAAAACCGATGCTTCGGTTAGTTCACATGAAATCATTAGCTTCTGACTTTTAGAATGTAGAGGCAGTGTCTAACTCTTACTGCTGCATTTCTCATAATAATTGTATAGTAAATACATTCAGGAAGGAAAATGAGACTGCACCGTCATAATTGATGAGGAAGGTGGCTAACCCTTAGGGGCATAACAATAGTGCCTGCAAGAAATGCAGCTGCAGGGGGGCCCTTAGGGGGAGAAGCCTGAGTGGGGGGGGGGGGGGGGGCTCCTGGCTCTGGGGCCTTCCAGGGCAATTTTTTAGGTAGGAGGGGGCACAGCACAGGAAGGGGAAGCAGCAGGCGCAAACAGCGAACTACCATCAGCACTCCCCCCTTTAGCCCTTTAGCAACGACAGCTTAGGGGCCTCATCCAAGCATTTGTGTGTGTGTGTGTGTGGGGGGGGGGGGGGGCGGGCAGTGATTACTTGTTACACCCTTGCTAACCCTGAGAAGTTAAGATCAAGTATGATTATGGTAGGCGTTAGATTGAGAGCTCCTATGAGGGACTGTAAGTGACAAGACTATATACTCTGTAAAAGCCCTGTAGAAGAGGTCAGTGCTATCTACATTTTAAATAACGATAATTTTAGATTCCAGAAGCAGCAAGGAATTTGAAGAAAAAACGCTATGGTTTTTTATTAAATAGGCCATTGTTCAGTGTGTCTTACCTGGTACACCTTATTTGTAAACTTCACTGACTACAGGTGACTGAAGAAGAGACATCTCTGCCACTTGTGCCCCACACTACAGCCCCGGAGTCCCTACATGACCAGAATGCTCTCCAGCAGTATGTCTGCAGCTGTGCTGGATAGCCACACTAAATGAGTGTGTGTGAAGCACTCTCTGACTGAGCGCCTTATTATGCATAGTGACAAACAAGGAAGGATAGTTTTATCAGACAAAAAGTCATAACCCCGTCCAACAAATCTTCCCAAGTCACTATGGTAATAGTGCACTCGTCCTTTCCCCAGACACACTCCTCTCTTTGTCCCACTGTGAAAAATGCTGCTGTGGTGTGTGATTGGGGGGGAGTGAGGGAGAGGACAGAAATGTGGGGGCACCATCCTCACCAGTCAAAGGGATGGCTTGCCTACACCACACAGCCCTTCTTAAACTAGGGCAGAAGGACCAGAGACACAGCAGCTCATAAGGGTGGCATTGCAAACATTTGGCTGAGCATGTAAGTATTGCCATCTCTTCTAAGGAGGTACACATACTGGGACAAGCATTGGATGAATGAAATATTCTTCAGTTTAAAAAATATGCTGTACAAGGGCTAGTTTAATTTGCTATGATCCACTCTGCTGTATTGCACACATTAGTGATAGTCTATTGTCATTGGGGACGGAGTCAATCATACTGTAAGTTACTTAGCTCATATGTATTCTTGGTGCATTAGTGCATTGAATACTGTAAGTTACTTAGCTCATATGTATTCTTGGTGCATTCGTTTTGTGTGTGTTATTAGATGAAGTACACCACCCAAAACCTTTTTGGCATCAGTGTGAAGGTTATGGTGGCCATACACGATACAATAAAAACGTTCAATTTTCCGATTTATTCCACCAAAACGATCACATTGAATTAAAGTCGAAAATAATCTTTTTTTTAGATCAAGAAAAAGAAATGATTATCTAGCTTTTTTGATAAATCGGACATGCTGGAAACAAATTGTTAAATTCGATCTAACGGAATAATCAAATGAAATGATCTAATCGAAAAAAATGAAAAAATTGTACAATATACATTGTACAATTTTTTCATTTTTTTTTGATGGGCATCTTTAGAGAAATGACTTTAGAGGCTGATGGTGGTATTTGGGGATTGTGTGTTTTCTTTTAATACAATTTGATAGCTGGATCACAATATTTAGGGAGATGCATTTTTAGGGCCAAATACAGGAAATAAAAGGAAGTGGCCCTTATTCTATTCACTTTTTCTCCTAAGTTTTCTCCTAGGTGATATTTTCACACCTTACCAATTAAATACCTTTTAAGCCACCGGCAAGCAAGAAAATAGAATAATTTTGATAGTAGTTTTTAACCTACTTTTTTTGGTACCTTTTCAAAACATTTTAATCTGGTTGTTCGTCAATTACATTGATACAACTTCTGTTTAAAATAACTTTTCAGTACTCTGCAATTGCAAAAGTACCAAAATGTATTTCAAACAGAAGATGAAAAATGATTTCCTAGGAGAAACCTTAGGAGAAAAAGTGAATTGAATAAGAGCCAGTGTGTTATTCAGTTATATTTTTCATTTTACTAGATATTGTGGCAGATAGTCTTTTCAACCTTCACTGGAAAATTGTGTGTGTGTGTGTGTGTGTGTGTGTGTGTGTGTGTGTGTGTGTGTGTGTGTGTGTGTGTGTGTGTGTGTGTGTGTGTGTGTGTGTGTGTGTGTGTGTGTGTGTGTGTGTGTGTGTGTCAGTGTGTGACAGTGTGTGTGGTGTGTGTGTGTGTGTGTGTGTGTGACAGTGTGTGACAGTGTGTGACAGTGTGTGTGGTGTGTGTGGTGTGTGTGTGTGTGTGTGTGTGTGTGTGTGTGTGTGTGTGTGTGTGTGTGTGTGTGTTGATTTCAGCCTGCTAGCTTTGAGCACAGTGCTAAGCGAACTGGAAACACAAAAATGGACAACACCCTTCATGAACACTTTTACACATTGTGTGCTAAGATCCTCAACCAGAAAACCACGGGGCTAATTTCACATACAGAGTACTCAGAAGGATTAGCATCACCTTAATTAATTTAGAGCATTGCGGTACGTACACACATCCAATTATGACTGGTCAATGATTGGCGAATTTCACCCCTTCCATGTAGTATGAGAGTTACTACATAATGGCCTCAATTCATTAAGCTTTACCAAACACTTTATCGAGCGTTTGATAATTTACCTCATGAGTAAAATCTTACTTTGAATTCACTAAGGTGTTATAGTTTTATCGAATGTTTTATCGATAAAACATTCAAAAAATATATAACACTTCAGTGAATTCAAAATTAGATTTTACCCATGAGGTATATTATCAAACATTTGATAAAGTGTTTGATAAAGCTTAGTGAATTGAGGCCAATGTGTTCATAGTATTCAAAATCTGTTGGTCCTCATACTACATGGAGGTAGTAAAATTAGTTAATCATTGGCCAATCACAATTGAATGTATGTATGCGCCTCACCTTAACAACAACAACAAAAAACATCAAGAGTGCAAGACAAGTATGATGAGTTAAATTAAAGAGGGGCAGAGGTCTGAAACAGCAGGCGGTTACTCATTCAATATGTACTGTATATACAGTACATATTGATATATATGTATACGTATATATGTAGATGTGTACAAATGTAAACAAGAGAGGAAAAACTGAAAATGTGTAAAAACTTACTAAGCAAATATTGCTTGGTTAAAAAAAAAAAAAAAAAAAAAAGCAGTACAACACAGAACTAATGACATGCAAATTCAATAATAAGCAAATAATACCAACATTAGGAAGATACTAAAGACATGGACAGCCAAGGCACTATCAGCACGTAATTTGTATGTTCTTCTCATGTCTGTGTGGGTTTCCTCCGGACACTCCAGTTTCCTCCCACATCCTAAAAACATACAGATGAGTTAAATGGCTTCCCATATATTGGCCCTAGACTATGATACATACACTACACCATATAATGAAGTAAAGGAGAGGGAGATCGGCACTGCTATTGTGACTTTTAATCCAGAGTGTTGTAAACAGATGATTCCACATGCAGTGAACATGCCTAACATATTGGATACATCATTCCAGTATTGCAAATAAAAGTAGTGAAAACATACCAGGTATCAGGGAGGTAGAAGCGCAGTTCTGCGTGAAACGGCCATAAGACATCTGTGCCCAGCACCCACCGCACTACTCCCTGAAACCTGGTATGTCTTCACTACTTTTATTTGCAATACTGGAATGATGTATCCAATATGTTAGGCATGTTCACTGCATGTGGAATCATCTGTTTACAACACTCTGGATTAAAAGTCACAATAGCAGTGCCGATCTCCCTCTCCTTTACTTCATTATACGATACTGTCTTGTCAGCATCAGAGAACGCTAAAGACACCAGAGTGACAGGAGAGTGTGCATTTGTTGCAAAGTCCTCCCTGCTTTCAGCGTCTACTGTAGTGCCGACTCTTTGCTTCTTGAAAGACACTGTATACACTACACCACACATACATAGACATATGATCTATGACTATGGTAGGGATTAGATTGTGAGGGACAGTTACATTTCAATATATTGCAATCAACAACAGGTAGATATCAATGGTATGTAAACAACATGTCGGTATTACCTACAACCACCAAATATTGTAGGAGAATTGTATGAGTAATGGCGTATTCGCCTATTCACATTTACAAACAATGGCAAATCTAGGAGGTCAAACTAGGGCTTTACTGTACATCATGATGCTGGCTGGTGAAGCGTCAGGAATATGTTGAATTCTCATTCTCAGATAATTCAAAGCCATTGCCAACCCTGATTTACTGCACAAATAATTGGATGAACCATTCATAGCTGCTGCTCCTACATCCCCCATTCCGTCCCAAAATCTCCATAAAGAGCTTATTGTTTCCATTCTGAGTTCCTTAGCTAGTTAAGCAATGCTTATTAATTTGCATCATGCATGGGAAGTACATCACATGATAATGAAGGTCCTTGTGCAATGTATTAAGAGGTTATTAGCATAATTATCCAGCCACAGACAAAGAACTTAACTTCAAGCTCAATGTGCAGCCCTTTTGTACATATTGATTACAGTATAAAGGTTCATAATTGAGTGTACAATGAAGAATTACTGTATATTCTGGCATATAAGACTACTTTTTAACCCAGGAAAATCTTCTCAAAAGTCGGGGGTCATCTTATACGCCGGGTGTCGTCTTATAGGGCGAGTGCTGAAACTTCCGAGCCGGACTGGAGAATCTGCGGTTGCTGCATACGGTGGGGGAGCTCAAAAACATCTGTGGCTGCATCCCCGCCGTATGCGGTGACCGTATGAAAGCAGCAAGGGCGGTGTTGTACAAATATGGTAGAAAAAAATCCACTCACCAGGATTCATGGAAAGAAGTGACTTAACGCGGTCCCGATGACCAGGTGAGGGGGCAACTCACTGGGAAGGCTTTGTATACAACAACCAGCCAATCGCCGGTAAGGTAAATTGTTTGCTGTGATTGGTTGGTTGTTGTATACTGGGTACCACATACAGTACAGCACCAGTATCTGTACCTCTCTATACAGTATAGCACCAGTACATACAGTACAGTATACAAATGTCCAAGAGTCAAGAGAGATGGTCTTATACGGCGAGTATATCCCAAAATGTATATTTTAACTGGAAAAATTGGGAGTCGTCTTATACGCCGGAATACGGTAATAACAGATCACTGACACAGGTTGGTAAAGACAAAAATGGGTATAGATTGGGAATACAAAAAATGTCGGCAAAAGGATGAAACTCGCACTACAAGTTAAAAATAAATGAGAACACAGAACAGTTGCAGGCTATGGTTTTACAGTAAGGAGAACAGAGCCATAACTCTGCGGTTTTAAAGTGAACTGGGCACCTGTCATTCCATTTTTCTTTTAAAGGGAACCAGAGATGAAGCACCCTCGTGTATTTTACCATATACAGTGGTTTGCAAAAGTATTCGGTCCCCTTGAAGTTTTCCACATTTTGTTACATTACTGCCACAAACATGAATCAATTTTATTGGAATACCCAGTGAAAGACGGTGTACACGTGAGAAGTGGAACGAAAATCATATATGATTCCAAACATTTTTTACAAATCAATAACTGCAAAGTGGGGGTGTGCATAATTATTCAGCCCCCTGAGTCAATACTTTGTAGAACCACCTTGTGCTACAATTACAGTTGCCAGTCTTTTAGGGTATGTCTCTACCAGCTTTGCACATTAGAGACTAAAACCCTTGCCCATTCTTCTTTGCAAAACAGCTCCAGCTCAGTCAGATTAGATGGACAGCGTTTGTGAAGAGCAGTTTTCAGATCTTGCCACGGATTCTCGATTGGATTTAGATCTGCACTTTGACTGGGTCATTCTAACACATGGATATGTTTTGTTTTACACCATTCCATTGTTGCCCTGGCTTTATGCTTAGGGTCGTTGTCCTGCTGGAAGGTGAACCTCCGCCCCAGTCTCAAGTCTTTTGCAGACTCCAATAAGTTTTCTTCCAAGATTGCCCTGTAGTTGGCTCCATCCATCTTCCCATCAACTCTGACCAGCTTCCCTGTCCCTGCTGAAGAGAAGCACCCCCAAAGCATGATGCTGCCACCACCATATTTGACAGTGGGGATGGTGTGTTCAGAGTGATGTGCAGCGTTAGTTTTCCGCCACACATTCCGCTTTGCATTTTGGCCAAAAAGTTCCATTTTGGTCTCATCTGACCAGAGCACCTTCTTCCACATGGTTGCTGTGTCCCCCACATGGCTTGTGGCAAACTGCAAACGGGACTTCTTATGCTTTTCTGTTAACAATGGCTTTCTTCTTGCCACTCTTCCATAAAGGCCAACTTTGTGCAGTGCATGACTAATAGTTGTCCTATGGACAGATTCCCCCACCTGAGCTGTAGATCTCTGCAGCTCGTCCAGAGTCACCATGGGCCTCTTGACTGCATTTCTGATCAGCGTATCCTTGTTCGGCCTGTTAGTTTAGGTGGACGGCCTTGTCTTGGTAGGTTTACTGTTGTGCCATACTCCTTCCATTTCTGAATGATCGCTTGAACAGTGTTTCATGGGATATTCAAGGCTTTGGAAATCTTTTTGTAGCCCAAGCCTGCTTTAAATTTCTCAATAACTTTATCCCTGACCTCTCTGGTGTGTTCTTTGGACTTCATGGTGTTGTTGCTCCCAATATTCTCTTAGACAACCTCTGAGGTCGTCACAGAGCAGCTGTATTTGTACTGACATTAGATTACACACAGGTTCACTCTATTTAGTCATTAGCACTCATCAGTCAATGTCTAATGGCAACTGACTGCACTCAGACCAAAGGGGGCTGAATAATTATGCACACTCCACTTTGCAGTTATTGATTTGTAAAAAATGTTTAGAATCATGTATGATTTCCGTTCCACTTCTCAAGGGTACACCACTTTGTATTGGTCTTTCACGTGGAATTCCAATAAAATTGTTTCATGTTTGTGGCAGTAATGTGACAAAATGTGGAAAACTTCAAGGGGGCCGAATACTTTTGCAAGCCACTGTATATCAGTGGGAACATTAGAGAAAACACCTACCTTGCTTTCTGTTTCATTCTGCACTGCACAGCCTGCTTTTATTCAGCCCTGATAAAATCCCCGACTGAGCATTCAGTCTGGCTTTGTTCAGGAATATTTATAGATCAGTCTGTGTTCTCTCATGTCTTTTCAAGTCCAAGCCTGCCCCCTGCTGGCTCTGCTCAGTCATCATTCATCAATCATTATAGCTGAGTATTTATAGCAAAGCCAGACTGAATGCTCAGTTGGGGATTTTATCTGGACTGCTAAGAAACAAGCTGTGCAGGGCAGAATAAAACAGAAAGCATGGTTGGTGTTTTCTATAATGTTCCCACTGATCTATATGGTAAAATACATGAGGGTGCTTCGTCTCTGGTTCACTTTAACCACTTGCCGACCGCACGCTTATACCGTGCGTCGGCAAAGTGGCAGCTGCAGGACCAGCGACGCAGTACTGCGTCGCCAGCTGCAGGCTGATTAATCAGGAAGCAGCCGCTCACGCGAGCGGCTGCTTCCTGTCAAATCACGGCGGGGGGCTCCGTGAATAGCCTGCGGGCCGCCGATGGCGGCTCGCAGGCTAAATGTAAACACAAGCGGAAATAATCCGCTTTGTTTACATTTGTACGGCGCTGCTGCGCAGCAGCGCCGTAAGGCAGATCGGCGATCCCTGGCCAATCAGCGGCCAGGGATCGCCGCCATGTGACAGGGGACGTCCTGTCACTGGCTGCACAGGACGGATAGCGTCCTGTGCAGCCCCGATCTCCGGGGGGGGAGCAGGTAGGAGAGGGAGGGGGGAATTTCGCCGCGGAGGGGGGCTTTGAGGTGCCCCCCCCCGCCAGCCACACGCAGGCAGAAGAGATCAGACCCCCCCTGCACATCATCCCCATAGGGGGGAAAAAAGGGGGGCAATCTGATCTCTCTGCCTGCACCCTGATCTGTGCTGGGGGCTGTAGAGCCCACCCAGCACAGATCACTAAAAACAGCGCTGGTCCTTAAAGAGGAGCTGTTAGGTATAAGGTCTCAGAGAAAATAAACACATATATCAGTAGCTAAAGATTGGCTGTACTTACATTACATATGCATTTCACTGTCCACGTTTGGATTTCACAGAATTTGTATATAGTATATGCAGAGATAGATGCTCCTGACAGCTCATGGCAGGCTCCATGTTTTTCTGTCAAATGTGTCGTCATGTCCTGCCTGATTCCTGATCACAGATAAGCTCGTTCTTGAACAACACGGTGTGCAGTGAATATTAATGAGCCATGTGGCTAGGAACAATAGCTGACTCCTGCAGAGTACTCTGCCCCGAGATTTATCAGTGCTACACAGCTAGACTGATTACAAGCTTCTGTAACGTCTCATTAGCAGCCGAGGGGAGGGCCCCAGAATTCTTTGCAGTTTAGCTGCGGCTTGCGTCTTTATGGGTCTATAACAGCCTTTAAGATAAGCACACATCAAAGGTAACTGAGATGTTTATCTTCACTAATGGCTTTTGAGCTTCCTTCTAAACTGTTTAACACAGGAGAATAGAGGTTTAAATTAGCTTCTGCAGCCTGACAGTTACTCTTTAAGGGGGGGTAAAGGGTGGGTCATCAAGTGGTTAAATAAACCTCCCCGTAATAAAGGTTTATAATAGTGTACCATTGGGGTGAGTGGCTGCCATAATGCAGATGTAGTCTGTGGATGCAAGTACATCTCTGTACTCAGATCCTCTGACTATGTCTCCTGGCACCCATTGGCTCCCACACCCCACATAGGTAAGTGAAGAGTCTACCCCACCTCCCCTAGGTAAGTAATACCGCTCACACCAGGGGCATACTGTTACAAACCTCCCTTATGGGGAGGTTGATTTAACCTCCTTGGCGGTTAATTTTTTCTGCAAAAATTGCAGAAATCCAATTTAACCAGCTGAGCGGTCTGGACGAGCTCAGCTCGTCCAACACCGCCAGAGGCTGCAGCTCAGGCCCTGCTGGGCCGATTTGCACCAAATAAAAAGCAGCACACGCAGCCGGCACTTTGCCAGCCGCGTGTGCTGCCTGATCGCCGCTGCAGTGCGGCGATCCGCCGCGTGCAGCGGCGAAAGAGGGTCCCCCCAGCCGCCCGAGCCCAGCGTAGCCGGAACAAACAGTTCCGGCCAGCGCTAAGGGCTGGATCGGAGGCGGCTGACGTCAAGACGTCGGCTGACGTCAATGACGTCACTCCGCTCGTCGCCATGGCGACGAGGGAAGCGAAACACGGAGGGCCGCTCATTGCGGCCTTCCGTGTTATCTCTTGCCGCCGGAGGCGATCGGAAGATCGCCTCCGGAGCGCCCTCTAGTGGGCTTTCATGCAGCCAACTTTCAGTTGGCTGCATGAAATAGTTTTTTTTTTATCCAAAAAAAACCCTCCCGCAGCCACCCTGGCGATTTAATCAGAACGCCAGGGTGGTTAAAAAAAAAAAATTATGTTTCATGTAAAGCTACCAGAGTGGTAGCTACATGAAACTCCACTAGAGGGCGCATGTGTCCCTCTAGTTCGATCGTCGCCGGCAACAATAGCAAACAGGGGAACGCGTATATAACGCTACCCTGTTTGGCTTCTCCTGTCGCCATGGCGACGATCGGAATGACGTCATGGACGTCAGCCGACGTCCTGACGTCAGACGTCTCCGATCCAGCCCATAGCGCTGCCCAGAACTCATTGGTCCGGGCAGCGCAGGGCTCTGGCGGGGGGCCCTCTTGCGCCGCTGCGTGCGGGCGATCGCCGCAGAGCGGTGGCGATCAAGCTGTACGCGCGGCTAGCAAAGTGCTAGCTGCGCGTACAGCACTTTACAGTATGAAAATCGCCCCACCAGGGGCTGAGATCTCCCCCTGCGCGGCATAGCCCGAGCTCAGCTCGGGCTTACCGCCAGGGAGGTTAAAGAGAAAATGTAATGGCAGCTCCTCAGTTCACTTTAAAGGGAACCTGAAATGAGAGGAATGTGGAGGCTGCCATCTTCATTCTCTAATAAATAATGCCAGTTGCTTGTCCGCTGCGCTCATGCTCTGCCTCTAATACTGAGTCACTGGCCCAGAATGAGCATGCAGATCAGATGCTTTGAGCCTGGTGTGACTCCACTGGCAGCATGCTTGTTGCAGGTGTGGGTAACTCAAACACAACTACAGCCAAAAGCTCAGCATGACAGTCAGGCAACTAGTGTTAAGCAATTCGCAAATCATGCCTAGCCTGCACTGCACAAGCTGTGTAGAAGTGCTATTAAGTAAAAATTCGCAAACATCTCCCTATTGAAAATGTATCAGAACTTTATTCAAACAGGACTAATAAGCCTAATTATACAAAATAGCTGCTTGTGCAATTGTGTTAATTATAAAAAAAAATAGCTGCTTGTGCAGTGTCTGTCCTCCAATACTGGGGACAGATACTGCACAAGCAGCTATTTTTTTTATAAGTAAGCATATTAGTCCTTTTTGAATAAAGTTTTGATACATTTTCAATACAGAGATGTTTGCGAATTTTTGTGATATAGATAGCGTGTGCTAGTGCACACATTTTTTGAGTATATTTAAGTGCTATTAAGCATTTCTTAATCTGCTGCAGTTTAGGGATGGATTTACACTCTTCTTCTCTGTAGTGCAGTTCTAGAAATTCACACTAAACTGCTGCTTAAACTGCTGCTATTAAAATGGACCCAAATTAAAAATACAAGATTTCAGAAATAAAATCTATTTTCTAAATTATAATAATAAATAGCAGCCTTTTTTCAGCTGCATGATGACAAATATAAAATATTTTACAATTATTGGAGGAACCCCTCCCTTCCTTTCAAATTGCCGGGCAAAAATCCGGCAAACTGGAGGAGTAGATGGTGTCTGGCAATGGAGGAATTGCTAATGGCTGCCCCCAGTATAACCCTAGTTATAAAAAGAGAAGGGTGAAAAGCATGCACTGAAATGATCATAGGTTTGAAGGAGTGTTTATTTATCTTTGTATGTATCAGAGTGGTGCAACTGTTATAAACTGTTCTTATCACCTTGCTTCGACACCATCGTCTCACAGACTGTGAGATCACTTGACTCTCCACACAGCAAACAGGATATAGACTTTCTCAGGCTTCTTACGTTATTTATTCAGGAAACAGGAATACAGATAGATACATTCATCTCCTGGCAAAGCAGACTTCCATGTTGCGTTATAGCTGCTTGATTAGACTCCCTCTTGAAGTCTATCAGGTACCTTCTTCCTAACTACGTTACACTAAACTACATATGTACAGCATACATTATATCAGATTACAGTAAGGAATAACATGCTTAGAGGTCCCAGTCGGCCTTGCGAGCTAGTGCAGAAGGAAGAAGCAGAAGTGAGTTCTCCATTGCTCGCTCCAGATTTAATACCGGCTAGGAAAGAGTTAAATATGACATCATCTTCGCCACCCCCTAAATAAGTCTATTGGTGGACTCACTTGTGGTGTCATCATACACACCTACTCGATTAATAATCGATGAGGCACTTGACCCAGATGCGGGAATGTGAATGTTTAGTAAATATGGCCAATGTTTACTGTTCCTGTCCTGTAAGTGGAGGTCAGAGTAAACCGATGGCCTTCTCTTAGGAACATGTTCTCAGTATCTGCGTGTATCTTCTGCTACACGCAGACCCTGAGATGCCTCTGTCTATTTTAAAGGCATACACTGCGGACAAGCCTTTTACATAAAACTCAGGCCAAGTAACTGAGGCCTACTTAAATTATAACAATCCCCCCTAAAACGGCTTGACCCGCAGATCCCAGCGTCTGAACCTCCCAGTACCTGGTTTCTTTTATGTTTCACTTTTCGATGTTCGTGCTCACACAACTTCTCTGCTCTAGGCGGTTACTCCTGGAAGAGAGAGAACAAGACCTCTTGGTCTTCCTGTAACCAGGCTCTCTGGGGATGCCCTACTTCTAAGTCCCTCAATACCACATGCTCAGCATTTGCGTCACTTGCGTATCACTCACAAACTTGCATGACCACAGAAAAGTGAAACTCGTTTGGTTGTTACGAAACGGAGCAGTGCCAGGTGCCTTCTAAAAGAGCGCCTTTATACAACTAGCTCCTAGGTACTACTAAACCTATACCCGTAACCCTGTATATCCCTTAATTTGAAAATATTGGTTCATGAGATGGTTTATGAGGCACCAATCTCTGGACCGTGTTAATTTGTTTGCGTAATTTTACACACAAACTCACCTGTATAATGATTCCCAAGATTGCCACCCCCATCACTACGACCAGTGGATGTAGGAAGAAATTCTGAATTGCAGAGGCCCAGTCCGAATGTCCCTGGAATATTGCCAGAAACCGTTTCCACCAGGTCAGACTGGAACTCACCTGATTATATTTGTGTTCAACCTCTTTAAGATCGCCTTGATCATGACGAAATATCACCTCTAATTTAGTGTTCTGGTTGTTTAACCGTTTTAACAAAGTGTGATCTTGTGTCAAAACCTGTACCCATTTGTCCCATGGCGTGTTATCCCTCAGGATGGGCACCTCCTGTGGAGCTTTGAACTGTAGAGTTCTCCTCACAATTTGAGGAATCACGTAGTCAAACCTAGATGACTTGATCCGTATGGGATCTCCGCTCACACAATATGTTCCCCTTAAGAGACCAACCCTATCGGAACAATTATGAAAATGTACAATGAATGTGTCATTAGACCTCATGTTTAAAAAACACACTTTTCCTTCAGCCACCGGAGATATTGGTTTGGCATTAGGAGGGATCTTTTGGATGGCAGCTGCGCACTCTGTGTTATTGAGCCAGCAGGCGTCCTCACTAAATCGGACTTGCCCCGGCAAACACAGGTACCTCTCTGAGAATTGCCAGCATGATGACAATTCTACTTGTTTCACCTCCCCGTCTAGCACCAAAAATCGTTGACCTCTCAGGTCATGGTGTAAGACATGTGTTGCGGAAACAGGTGTACCCAGGGATACTACTGGAAAAACTACCTGAGTTTCTCCGCCGGTAGGAACTAAGGAAGTAGCGGTGCATAAAAAATTGTCGCACCCCATCCATTTGTTTATCCACACCTCTCGGTGCCTCCATGCAAAAGATCCTTCCCCCGGAAAATCGACAAATCGCTCCTTGTCAAGTCTCAGCTGTAAAGGAGTTTTACCTTCTGATAAGGCTTGAGCCATTATCTTAAAATCTGCTGTTAACTCGGTTTGCATTGACAGGCATGCTGTCTCCCATGCAGTACCCCTAGCATGTTCAATCATCTTCTGAAGAATTATTTGAATGTGCCTTTGAGTGTACCCCTGAACTCTATAGGTGTTGTGCGTTAACTGTTCCAAAACCAAGTTCAGATGGTGTTGGGTACCCACATTCTGTTGTCCCAATGTGCCTAATTGTTGAATGACCTATGTCATCCCTTCTATGTCTACACTGTTTGCTACCCCCATTCCAGCGCCCATTCCTCCCAAGAGTGTATCTGTTAAATCTCGGGACCTTCTTCTGGCTACACTATTCCCTGTGGAATGTGCCCATGACATAAAAGCCTGTACCAGGGTGGCAGTGACAGTGCTACAGTTAGGGTATATATTAGATATTACCCACTCTTCTAAATTAATCTGCCAAGTGATCAATTGAAGCTGGGCCTCCATGATAACTGGAGTCACCCTCAGTTGATTTAACTGGAAAGGGCCACTTTTTACAACCTGATGTGTCTCACATGACGGTAGGTGGGGTTCCTGAGTAGTCCCTGGCAGGGTGACTACCTGAGCTTTAGGCGTTGTGGGAACCCCCACTTTTACTGTCACGGTTCCCCTTCTCATTATGCAAGATCTATTTGGACCCTTAAACTCTAGGGACTGTGGGATGCAAAAACCATATGTCCATGGTCCTTCATCCTCCTGGACTAAGGGCGCTATTTTTAAACCCCCCCTTTTTAGTCCCATCACCCTTCCGTCATAGAGAGTCCCCGGGGTGCTACCTGATGTATCCCAGGATTCTACCTCTCTACTCCAAAAGGTCCCCGGATCCATCCAACTCACGTCCCATGCTAACCCTTGTGGCCCTCCCCAGAAGAATACGGTAGGTACTCTTTCTTCTGGGAAATTGATTAGCATATCAATGACAAACGCTGTTCCCAACTGTCCTGTTTGGACCTTTGCCCCCCTTATGTCCTGGGGCAACATGCGTACCTTAGGTCGGGAAGAATGTACTCTCTGCAATCGTTCGATTAAGAGTACCTCCTCACTTATCCATCTAGCATGAGGATAAGTGCTTGAATATGGACTGTGTGGTATTGTCTCATGTTGTGACCCCTGTAGTGAGGATGTTATCTGTGTGGACCCTCCCCTACTCGGGATTGCTCTCGGGTTTCGGCACCACTGTTATAAACTGTTCTTATCACCTTGCTTCGACACCATCGTCTCACAGACTGTGAGATCACTTGACTCTCCACACAGCAAACAGGATATAGACTTTCTCAGGCTTCTTACGTTATTTATTCAGGAAACAGGAATACAGATAGATACATTCATCTCCTGGCAAAGCAGACTTCCATGTTGCGTTATAGCTGCTTGATTAGACTCCCTCTTGAAGTCTATCAGGTACCTTCTTCCTAACTACGTTACACTAAACTACATATGTACAGCATACATTATATCAGATTACAGTAAGGAATAACATGCTTAGAGGTCCCAGTCGGCCTTGCGAGCTAGTGCAGAAGGAAGAAGCAGAAGTGAGTTCTCCATTGCTCGCTCCAGATTTAATACCGGCTAGGAAAGAGTTAAATATGACATCATCTTCGCCACCCCCTAAATAAGTCTATTGGTGGACTCACTTGTGGTGTCATCATACACACCTACTCGATTAATAATCGATGAGGCACTTGACCCAGATGCGGGAATGTGAATGTTTAGTAAATATGGCCAATGTTTACTGTTCCTGTCCTGTAAGTGGAGGTCAGAGTAAACCGATGGCCTTCTCTTAGGAACATGTTCTCAGTATCTGCGTGTATCTTCTGCTACACGCAGACCCTGAGATGCCTCTGTCTATTTTAAAGGCATACACTGTGGACAAGCCTTTTACATAAAACTCAGGCCAAGTAACTGAGGCCTACTTAAATTATAACAGCAACTAAATATTTTTAATTAAAAAAAATGTTTGGTTTGGGTCCACTTTAAGTAGGATTGAAGACTTTTCTTATTATCATGCAGAACTGTTCATCCTGCTGGTTAGAACTGTTTAAGAAGAAAAAAACTGTCGGTAATGCTTTGATACATCTGGCCCAGTTTATCTATTAATTCTCAGAAGGCACAGTGGGCCTGATGCAATTGTCAGACTCGCCAGCGTTAAACGCTGGTGAGTCCAATAATCAGGCGATAATAAATTCACCTGATCCAATTACATTTAACCCTAGGCAGGGTGTTAAAAAAACTTGCTTAGCGATATTATTGCCCAGCAAGTTCTTTACACCCTATCCAATCACACTTTGCAAGCCTCCATGAAGCGATGCTTCCCGGCAGACAAGAGCGTTAGCTTAGACCTGCAAAAAGCAGGTCTAAACATGCTAACCCACGTCATCGCCGCTGCAACTGGGGTCTCCTTTAATAAGGAGACCCCCAGAGCTCCCCGCCGGCCACTGCTTGTCTCTGCAACCCCCCACGTAGCTGCACAGATACTGTGAAGCAATTTCCCTCCTGCTGCTGAACACCCACCGCAAGTCCCGACCTGCAGTTACAGTGTATGAGTTACTGTAATTACTCTCGCTATAGCAGAGTCCCGGCAAAGCATCTTTGAATCAGCCGCTCCCCATTGGTTCACAGTCTGGACCAATGAAAATGGCTCAGACTGTGAACCAATAGGGAGCCCCGGCGGCAGATTCAAAGAGGGAAATCAATTCAGAGTATCTGTGCAGCTACATGGGGGGTTGCAGAGACTAGCGGCGGCCGGCGGTGAGCTCTGGGGCTCTCCTTATTAACCTCCTTGCCGGTCTAAAAAATCCGGCAAGGAGGCAGCGCCGCACTTTTTAAAATTTTTTTTTTTTTTTTAAATCATGTGGCGAGCCCAGGGCTCGCTACATGATAGCCGCTGAGCTGCGGCATCCCCCCACCCACTCCGATCGCCTTCGGCGATCAGAGTATGCAGGGAATCCCGTTGAGAACGGGATTTCCTGCAGGGCGACCGACCGGGCGGGATGACGTCACCGACGTCATGGATGTCGTGACGTCAGAGGGAATCCCGATCCGCCCCTTAGCGCTGCCTGGCACTGATTGGCCAGGCTGCGCAGGGGTCTGGGGCGGGGGGGGGGGGGGGGGCGGCTCGGCGCGGCGGGTAGCGGCGAATCGGCGGCGAGCGGCGGCGATCGCGTACTACACGCAGCTAGCAAAGTGCTAGCTGCGTGTAGGACAAAAAATTGTGCAAATCGGCCCAGCGGGGCCTGAGAAATCCTCCTGCGCAGGTTACCCCGAACTGTGTTCGGGATAACCGGCAAGGAGGTTAAAGAAGACCCCCAGATGCAGCAGCGGAAGATAGCAGCGGGTGTGCGCATATGTGAGGAGCGAGGCCGTGGTGCTGATGGACAGCACCACAGGGTAAACCTCACACCCCATTGCCCGTAACATGGGAGCATCGCTCAGGCTTTCACCTGAGTAATGCTCCCTGACGATCGGCCATCGCATGCTGTGAAACTGGCAATAGGATTTGCAGGTAATCCTCGTGCGATGGCAAGGTGATAAGTAGCTTGCATCTTGCAAGCTACTTATCACCTTGAATAGCATCAGGCTCAGTGTATCTATCAAATGCCAGAATACACAGTGTATCTATCAAATGCCAGAATACACAGTGTATCTATCAAATGCCAGAAGACACAGTGTATCTATCAAATTGGCAGAAGACACAGTGTATCTATCAAATTGGCAGAAGACACAGTGTATCTATCAAATTGGCAGAAGACACAGTGTATCTTTCAATTGTCAGAAGACATCATGTGTCTATCGATTGCCAGAACATTAGTGTATCTATCAATTGCCAGAAGACACACAGTGCATCCATCAGCTGTCAGAAAGCACAGTATATCTATCAAATGCCATTTTTTTTTTAGAAAATGGAGGTACACATTAAAGCACATTTATTCATATTGTATTATATGTTTTTGTACACATAATCAAACGAAATTATTTTCTTCTGCAATAAGTTTGGTGAAAAGTGAATTTCTGTGCTAGATTCAGAGAAGACAATAAGGGAGCACAGAAGTTCCTGTTGAATTGAGCCCAGGGCCGGCCCTAGACTTTTTGCCGCCTGAGGCAAATTTGGAAAAAATTATTGCTGCCTAGCCCCCCCCCCCCCCCCCCTGAGCCGCCGAGCTGGAGGGGTAGCGGGCAGGACGGGGGTATTGAGCCTAGCGGCGGGGAGGGGGGTCGGACCCCCCTCCCTCGCCTGGGTCCCCCGATCTGCGCTCCCCTCCAGCCTTAAATAGATCAGAAGCAGCCGCTACTCGTAAGAGGCACGGGCGGGGAGGGCTCACCTCTTCCTCGCTCAATCCAGCGTGCGCTCCACTGGCGTCACTTCCTGCAACGCCGCGGCCGTCCACTTACAATACAGTGGGCGGCGTTGCAGCAAGTGACGTCAGTGGAGCGCACGTTGGATCGAGCGAGGAAGAGGTGAGTCCTCCCCGCCCGTGCCTCTTACGAGTAGCGGCTGCTTCTGATCTATTTAAGGCTGGAGGGGAGCGCAGATCAGGGGGACCCAGGCAAGGAGAGGGGGGGTCCGACCCCCCCCCCCCTCCCCGCCGCTAGGCCCAATACCCCCGTCCTGCCCGCTACCCCTCCAGCTCGGCGGCCGGCTCCCCGCACCCACCGACGGGCGGATGCCGCCCCTAGAAATGTGCCGCCTGAGGCAAAAGTTTCACCCCGCCTCATGAGCCCTGATTGAGCCTCTTTGTCCCCATGATAAATATAATATACAAATAGTTGTTAATTTGGTTATGATATACAGTACACTTTATAGTTGTATGGCTATGATCTATACTTTGCGTTATGGCCTTAATCAGTTAACAGGAAAGGTGATTAGATTCAGGTCACTGAACTGCTAACAAGTCTTTCATTTTGTATTCCAGCACTGCTGTCAGAACTCTTGGTGACTATGAGTGGTCCTCTGAATAGGATGTTAGCAAATTCCTCTATGATGGCATCGGTGGATCCGTGTGTTCAGGAGACTTGGCTGGAGAACGCCCTGCTGTCTGTGTGTTACCTGATAGGCCTTTCTGTGGGAGGACTGGGAAATATTCTAGCCCTCTCGCTGTTTGTGAGAGATCGCCAGCCTAAATCCCCATCAGACATCTTTCTCCTCCATCTCGCCCTCTCAGACCTCTTCCTGCTCCTCAGTCTTCCCAACCGACTCTTCTACCACCTTTCTGGAAATACTTGGCCCTTTGGCTCATTGGCCTGCAGACTGTCAGGGTTTGTTTTCTACTTGAACATGTATGCCAGCCTGTACTTCTTAGCAGGGATAAGCATTGATAGATACCTGGCAATCGTGCACCCTCTCAGCTCCGTTAAGGTTCGGAAGCCATTATATGCTCACCTCACATGTGGGTTTTTGTGGGCTATTGTGGCATTTGCTACTGCACCATTACTTTTAAGCCGAGGATCAACATTAGAGGAAAATGTTTGCCGTTTGTTGTATCGTGAAACACCCTCCTTACGGGCGCTAACTTCACTGAGTGCAGCATTTGCTATCCCCTTCCTGAGCACAGTCACTTGTTATGGACTTATTTTGAGGCGCCTTCGAAAAGGTGGTGACAGGAAACCAAAGGAGCGTGCAGTGAAGATGGTGCTGCTGGTGCTCACAATATTCCTGATCTGCTTTGTCCCTTACCACCTCAGTCGCACCCTGTACCATGTTTTGATGCCTGGGGGAGAAAGCACAGACATGTTGTCTTCCTGTGACCTAAGGCAAGGCTTGGCTATGGCTAACAGATTTACCTCATGTCTTAGCACCCTAAATGCCTCTCTGGACCCTCTGGTCTATTTTTTTGCCGTTAAGAAATTCCGTCAGACTCTTTCTCAGTGCCCATGTCGGAGACATAGGATGGATAATGGGAAAAGCCGTGAGGAGGGCCGAACAGAGGACAGCTCCCTCAGTGCCAAGACAGATGTATAACAGGAAATCAGCTAAACGAGGCATAAAAGGAAGACTGCAGGCTCAGGCCAGTGTGGTCGCACAAAGGAACCAAAGAACTCCAAAATGAACTATAATGTATGCAAGACAGTTTGAAGTTAGAAAATGATTGAATTACTGAACAGTGAAGCCTCAGAACCACATCCTGGTTTATTATGTTCTGGAGGCTTTAAACGCCACCAAAATCCTTTGCTCATTATATCTCTTGAATTAACAGTCAAAGGGAACAGACAAATAAAACTAACCACATCAACACATTGTTCTGTCTTTCCCCACAGTCTGCAAACTGTGGAGTAACTTGTATTCACTTCATAGGCATGATTATGATTATTATTATAATATAGCGATGACATCTTCCACAGCCAGGGACGTAATTTCATAGTTTTTAGTTTGTAAAAACCAGGCTCAGTTATTCCAGATTTCTTCATTAGTTGTTTTCAAGTTGCTGAGTGATAAGTGCCCATACTTTGCGGTAAGACACTGCAGCAAATACACTGATTAGCCACGTACACTGATTGTTGTGTAGGTCCTCCTTCTGCCAGTAATACAGCTGTAAATCATTAATGAGGCATGGAGTCCACCAGATCTCAATGCCAGACCTTAGCAGCAAATCCTTTATGTCCTGTAAATGAAGAGGTGGTGCCTTCATGGACTGGATTTGTTTTTCCAGCAGGTCCCACAGATAATTGAACTGGGGTCTGGGGTATCTGGAGGCCAAAGAAAGTCCAAAGAAAAAGTGACCAGGCCATCGTTTTCCATTGTTCCATGACCCTGCTCTAATGTTCATGTGCCGAATTATAGGATAGATGGGGTCAATGCCTACCCAGCCTGATACACAATTAGCTGAAGAGTAATATAACACCTAGGTCTCATAGTCAGCTTTACAGTTTACAGCAATTGGTGCCACATAATGATGGTCATGTCTAAGATAACTCACTGAGAAGCATGTGATGATTAGCTGATAAATTTGCAAAGCTCTGATTTGCTGTGATCAAATCCTGCTTTAGCACATGATCATGACTAGCAAATCAGAGACTTACATATCTTTCACCTGATCAAACTGATCACATGCTTTCCCATGAGTTTTCCTAAACATGGCCATCACTATAGCTCTTCTGTGGTTTCATACCAGACAGGCTACCCTTTGCTCCTCATGCTCATCAGTGAACCACAGTCCTTATCTTAGTTTACCAGTTGTCCTTAAAGTGGGGGCACACTATAAGGACACAGAGGCTGGTGATAGTATGCAGAATGTGCCTCTGTGTCCTAATATTGATTGCAGAAACCCACCTCTGGTTCTTTTTAAAGAGAAACTGTAACCAAGAACTGAACTGCATCCCAATCAGTAGGAACATTTTCACTGGAGTTCCTCTTTAAATGAACCATTTTTGTTAGGTACTAACCACTGCATTCCAGAACATCCCACAAAACATGTTATTTTGGAGATGGACTGAGCCTGTTTTTTATCCATCAAGTTTCCCCCCTGTCATTGTTGCTCAGATCTGTACATGTGGCAGTTGTTCCTGCTACTATCACATCACCTGCAGCAACTGACTGTTCACCTGCTGCAGAGGCGTCTGAGCCATTAGGCAGGTATAAATTCTTGCCTAGAGCGACAGGAGGAGGGAAGAGCGCTGCTGCACTGAGTAGTGAGAGAAGAAATGCCTCTCAGCTCACTCAGGTATCAGTTCACACAGCAGCAGCAGCAGCGCCTGACTCGACTCATAACTGATTCACTGACTAATTCATTCATTTCCTTCAGCTCAATGATTCAAAGAACCACAGCAATGAGAGAAGGCACTCATCCTAGTCAGGGATCCGAGTACAGCATCAGCTCCTGAGTCCTGAGATTCATTCAGTCCCTCTCTCTCTGCTACTGGTAACTGCGTGGATGTAGAGACTGTGTAGCAGCCAGGCATTGACTGCCCCCCAGGCCACCTTTTATTCAGTGATTTAGGGTTGGTCCTGTGTCTGCTGTATTCAGGTTTGTTGTTGTAAGGCAATGTGAAATACTAGGCTAGCTGATAAAAGTGCAATTAGAGGGCAGGCAAGCTAGTAAATATACACAGCATGATGCAGAGGAGGGTCCATGGGGGAAAAAT
Source organism: Hyperolius riggenbachi (assembly GCF_040937935.1). NCBI lineage: Eukaryota > Metazoa > Chordata > Amphibia > Anura > Hyperoliidae > Hyperolius > Hyperolius riggenbachi. The sequence continues at coordinate 127,665,441 of NC_090649.1, read as the reverse complement.
CTGTCTGGTCTCTCCCCATTGTTAAAATTACTGCATGTGAAGATAAGGCGTTAAACAGGTTGAAAAGTTTTGACAGTCCCTAGACTCCAGGAGGGCTGCTTTCTGACTTGTGTGAGAGACTGCAGTCCTATTACCGGCAACTAGCCTCTGTGTAATGTGGGACTGCAATTCAGATTAGCTCTCTGCTCCATCTGCAGCTATTCTCAGTCTCACTCCACTCCTCCTATCTCGGGGCTAGTGCACAACAAAATCGCAATAGCAATCGCTAGCAATTCGCGAATGCGACTTTATGAAGCGATTTTTGAAAGAATTGCTCCAATACCTGCATCATGTTTGTGATTTTAAAAAATCACAACACTGCTGTGGGAACACCCTCATGGGTAACATTAGCCCAGCGCTTTTCAAATCGCTGTAAATTTGAAAAGCGCTCTGAAGCACTCTTGGTGTGCAGCAGCCCTCCCTCATTCACCTTTGTTTCCCTCTTTCCTAGTGCTGGGTGTCTGTGTCTTCTTGTCATACAGGAAAGCTAAATAAAAGTGCAATCCTGGTGAGGCAATCTTCTTCCCTCTCTTTCAGCTTTTCTCTCCTCATTATTTCTCTGCATAAGGGATCAGACACACTATAAGGTAGTGAAAACTGAGATTAGTAGAGATGGTGGTGAAGGGGAGGACACAGGTAGGTGTATGTGGGGGAGGGGGGGCGTGGGGGGATTGGCCCTGAGGGAATTACAGTGGCCATACTTCTGTTGACTTGACAGCCGATCGACCAACCGTTTTGATATTAGCCAATCGGATAAAAAAAATTGGGTGGAAATTGGATGAATGTATCAATCTGAGATGTTGGGAAATCTTGGGCCAATGTGGTTGTCAGGTGCGATAATCATGGAGTGCGATAACCACAAATTATAGTCAAGACGGTAACCCCGGCCGTTGTCCCTCAAAATGTATTGTGCCCCCCTGATGCCTGTACTTTACATGTCACACTGTTCACAGAGTGTCCTTGCTGTATTTCCGCATTGGCGCTCCACGTGATTATTGGCATATACGACATGGGGTAAGTGTGTCATAATTTGGGCTGAGGCTGCCATGATAACGGGCCTCTAGTCTGTGTTCCCCCAGGCCAGAAGGTCCCAGTCCTCCCCGGGTAGCAGCATAGTGTGTTTGTGCGTAAAGTGTATGTCTACTGTGTGCTGTGTATAGTGTGCTCTGTGTGTGCATGTGTATAGTGTTTGTGTGTGTGTAGTGTGTGCATGTGCATAGTGTGCGTGTGCGTGTGTGTGTGTGTGTGTGTGTGTGTGTGTGTGTAGTGTGTGTGTGTGTGTGTAGTGTGTGTGTGTGTACTGTGTGTGTACTGTGTGTGTGTATAGTGTGTGTGTATAGTGTGTGTGTACTGTGTGTGTGTGTGTGTGTGTGTGTGTGTACTGTGTGTGGTGTGTGTGTACTGTGTGTGGTGTGTGTGAGTGCATGCCACAATAAGTATATTTTATGGTGAAACGCTCTGCTGCATTACAACTATTTTCTGGTGAACCCATGCCGCAATAAGTGTATTTTCTGGTGAAACGCTGCTGCATTATGATTTTCAGGGGTCTTGGGGGTGGGGTACACCACAGGAGTATTGTTCACCACGAGGGGTGGGGGGGGTATGGGGTTGGGGGCAATCACGGGGGGGGGGGGGGGGGGGCGGGGCTCCAAAGGATTTCTCGCCTGGAGTGACAAAATGGCTAGAGACGCCCCTGACCTGCTGTCAGGTATATGCAGCCATTTGGCAGGTGGCACTGTAAGGGTACTTTCACACTATACCCATTGTGCATCCTGAAAAATAGAATCGCAACGGTGAAAAAAAATAACATCTCACATTGCCTGTGCAAAGCGATGCAGGCAGCGCAGCATACAGTCCATAGACTTATGCCTGCACCGCAGTTGTGACCAAACATATCATCCAGCAACACTGCTGATGCGCATTGTTCTGACCAAATTGTTGCACTGCACCACAAACGCACCGGTGTTGAAGTGCCATTGGATTATAGTTGCATTGCGTTGCAATTATACTGTCTATAGTGTGAAAGGACCCTTACAAGATAATTATTAGGAGAAAGTGAAGGAATAGAGCCTTGGCACTGCAGCGTATATTGGAGGGTTGCAACTGTACCATCCAGGGCCGGCTAGTTAACCAGCTTACCATGCTATGCGTGCTCTGACACAAGAGACTCAATTCAGCAAGTGGAGGAAAAAAGCAGAAGTTGGCACTGCAAGCAAATTGGTATAACCCAGTACTAAAGTGCTAAACAGCAACATTGTAAAGTGCCAACTTGTGCAGCAGATCAACAATTAGGTGCACATGCCGGTCCTGGTGGGCAATCAGTGGGTGGTGAATGCAGGGCACAGCTGCCTGTCGGTCGTTTTGCGCAAAGCATCGCTTCTATGGAGCCTCCGTAGAAGCGCTGTTTTGCGCAAAACGCCCATCAGGCAGCTGTGCCCTGCACCCATCACCCACTGACTGCCACGAGAACCGGTATGTGCACCCAATTGTTGATCTGCTGCACATGTTAGCAATTTTACAATGTTGCTGTTTACACTTTAGTACTGGATTAAACTGATTAGCTTGCAGTGCCGACTTCTGCTTTTTTCATCCACTTGCTTAAGATCATTATTATTATTGATTTATAAAGCTGTACAAAGTAATAAACATACATAATGTTTAAACTAAGCAGCTGGAACTGCTTTAATGTCTGGAAAATATGGGCAAAATGTATATAACTATGTTACTTTTAGAAATGTTATGTAAATTTATGCCATTTGGAAGTGGACCAGTGGAAATCAGCAGCTAATTCTGAGCCGCAAAAAATGCATAATATTAACATAAGCACTTATTTGCAGATATCAGCCCGCTTTGTGTTACAGTCTATGTCCAGTCTCCATTGCAGATCACACTCATTTTAATGTGTGGGTTATGCAACTGACCACTGTGAATCCAGCCTATATGTTGCTTTACTGACCATCTTACTATTGTGACCAACCATTATTGCATTAAGCTTGTAAGAGCAGAGCTCTCTCCTACTTATTGTTTATAGGCATTTCTATATATATATGTTGCTTATTCTTGTATATAATCATCAATACTGTTGTTTTCCATGCAAACTGTATATATTGTTTGTGCTATAGAATTAATATTTTACAGTGCCATGGAAAGTAATTACCTCTGCTGGTTTCTTACCAAAATAATTCTTCAGCGACCTCTGCTGGTTCCATTATCAGGACAGCGTGTCTGAGGTTTTGGTGCTCCTCTCAGTGACCACATTCTCCGGCCTCTGTGTTATCTCAGGGGTCAGTGCTAGAGGAAATGCCTCAAACACTCACTAGCAGGAAGCAGGGCCAGGAACTCGACCCTCTGGGGCTCACAGAAGAGGTATTGTAGTAAGCAGCTGGCACAGACAAGTAACTAATGCAGCCCTGTTGCTCATCAGGGTCTGCTTTAAAAGACCACTATTGCGAAAATCATAAAATTTTTACTACATGTAAACACATACAAATAGGAAGCACATTACTTCCAGTTGCCATCACCTACAGTAGGTAATAGAAATCTGACTGAACTGACAGGTTTTGGACAAACCCATCTCCTTATGGGGGATTCTCAGGGTTTTTTTCTGTTATTTTCAAAAGCACTTAGTGAATAGCAGTTGCTCAGTCCAACTGCCAAAAAAGTGTACAGTGAGCAGGGAAGCTGGCCAGCATCCAGGCCCGTTTCTAGGGCCATGCGGCCCGTGCCGTCGCCCGGGGCGCTGTTGGGAGCTGGTGGGAGGTGGGCGCTGTAATGGAGGGGGGAGCCGGAGCCGCGGGGAGGGCAGCCTGGAAGCAGCGTGTGTATCATCGTATAGGCAGAGAGGAAGAGACTGGTGGCGAGAGAGCAGCGCTTGGAACGCAGGGAGGTATGTTGTATACAGCGCTTCCTCCCTGGCTGCTCACTCTGCTTCTGAGGGGGGAGCACGGAGGGCGGCCCAGGAGAGGGAGGGAAAGGTCGGGCTGCCCTCCCCGCGGCTCCGGCTCCCCCCTCCATTATGGGGGACAGCTACCTATCTAACCTACCTAATCTAACCTACGCTGGGGGGCAGCTACCTAATCTAACCTATGCTGGGGAGCACCTACCTAATCTAACCTATACTGGGGAGCACCTACCTAATCTAACCTACACTGGGGGGCAGCTACCTAATCTAACCTATACTGGGGGGCAGCTACCTAATCTAACCTATACTGGGGGGCAGCTACCTAATCTAACCTATACTGGGGGCAGCTACCCATCTAACCTATACTGGGGGGCAGCTACCTATCTAACCTATACTGAGGGGCACCTACCTAATCTAACCTACACTGGGGGGCAGCTACCTATCTAACCTACACTGGGGGGCAGCTACCTATCTAAACTATACTGGGGGGCAGCTACCTAATCTAACCTACGCTGGGGGGCAGCTACCTAATCTAACCTACGCTCAGTGGCGTATCTAGGGAAATCAGCGCCTATGGCAAGCAATGAAATTGCGCCCCCTGACCCCCCCCCCCCCAGCAAACACCCATTCCCCCCCCCCCCCCCCCCAGACACACTTTTTTTTTTTAAATTCAAATGCGGAAATTAATTAGTGTAGTGTAGTTTCCATTTTCTGTGGATCTTTTGTGCTGTTGTGACACACAGGACTAGTCTTAAGTGCCTGTGTAATGTCTGATTGTGCTGCCCGGAAGCTCCCTTCACACTGAGTAGCACGCATGCTCAGTGTGAAGTTAATGATGCTGCTGGAGGTAAAATACTAAATATCTCCGCTCCCACACCTCTTACACTCCCCAAATTCTCAGGGTAGGGAGGGAACCCCCCGAACGACCTCTATGCCAAATTGCAGCCCCCGAGACCCACTGGTTCAGGAGATAGATTAGAGAAATCTATCTCGGGAACCAGCGCGTCTCGGGGGCTGCAATTTGGCATAGAGGTTGTTCGGGGGGTCTCCTCCCTACCCTGAGAATTTGGGGAGTGTAAGAGGTGTGGGAGCGGAGATATTTAGTATTTTACCTCCAGCAGCATCATTCTATAGGAAATGTGGCCGCGCAGTCTGCTACTGCGCATGCGGGGCAGCGCAAATCCACAGGCAGCGCAATCAGACACAACACCGGAATAATCCCCAGTTAAGAAAAGCTTGATCAAGCCTGGAAAAAGAAGTGGAAGTGGGAGGAGAACTGACCCCAGGTCACAGCTAGTCTGACTGAGATCTGTATATGAGAAGGTTCCCTTCCAAGTGTGATTCCTGTCTCCTGGCAGCCAGCAGCCCCCACCCTCTGCACTGCAGCAAGTTAAGAAACTTAAATTGTCTCACTCACGCTGGCATGTTTTTATCACTGCCTGGTTCTGTCTGACAGCTTAACAGCCTGCACAGAGTGAAGATTGTAGTGAGGGGAGATAGAGAAGATTGGAACACTGCACCAGTTGTTCCAAGCGATGTTACTGAGTGAGCAGAGTGAGCCGAGTGCTCGTTTCTAACAGACAAACAGTCACTAAGCATGCTGTGCAATGCCGCTTTGCAAGCAGAGCAAAGTGCAAATTCCAGGGAAAATCACCTCTCCTGCTATTTGTCCCACCAGCTGGATAAGGGAGAACAAGAACGAGGTGGGTGATACATGCCATCCTGGACGCACTGTTCTGCAAGCTGCTGCTGCAAGTGGTAATATACGGGGATGTGTGGGGGCGGACTCATCCAGCTCCAGCTGCCTCACTCCTATTCATTGGCAAGAGAGAGGCACTTATATACAAGGTTTGGAGGGAAGAACGGACATTTCTGTCTCAGCCGCCCAGGGACCTATACCGCACGCACCTTTTTAGGACAATGGCCTTCCCCGCAGTAAAGCCTGGGGTTGCCCATGTTTGCAGGGACTTCTGGACTCTGGAGAGTTTGTGAGGCTGTCACCGTCCGGAGGCTACTACACCTTCACACATTCTTCCGCCAATCCTCTCCCGCCCCCATCAGCCCTAGCGGCACATGGCTTCAAGTAGCCAATCAGGAGGGGTATACAAGTTGCGCCGACATTGCCAGGGCAACGGAAGAAGCTGGAAGGGTAAGGGGACACCAGTCCTCTCCTCTTGCAGTACGGGCTGGGCGGTGGGAAGCATAGCGGTAGCGATAATGGCGCTAGTGGCCGCGGGAAGCCAGAACTTGCAGAGGGATGATGTATTTGCTCAAGATGCGCCCCCCCAGGTGAGACAAAAGGGGCGCCCATGGCAGGTGCCATATGTGCACCCCTGTAAATACGCCTCTGTAATCTAAAGCAGCAACAAAAATTAGAGCACTTCCCCAATAGCACGTTACTAATATACCTTACAACAATGCTCATATATGAACTATACAAATTACTGCAGCTTTAAGCTTGTTTAAGGGCCCTTTTACACGGGCAGCTGAAAAGCTGTGAATTCACTACTTGTCAGCTGCTCTCCTGCACGAGCTGGGCGCTTGTTAGTGCTCGGTACTGGCGCTTTACAAGCTCCCCCCACAGAGTGAGATCTGAGCGCGGCCGCAGCAGCACTCAGACTTGACATGTTGCTTTCCTCTGCTGCCCAGTAACACCACTGCGGGTCAGCACTTGACACGGGTGTGCATTTTACCCGCATACAAACACACAGGGGCTTCAGAAAACAGCTGATTTTACTGAACATCTGGCAGTTTCCTCTGTCTGTCCAGATTGTATTTGGTAAACTGGATAGACAAAGGAGACAGTTAATACAATGAACAACCTGGTTTTGCTACTTACCCCATTTGATCCGATGCACTGCCAGACAGGACATCAGAAAGGAAAAAACAAAACACGAGAGCGGAAGGAGACATTCAATGAGGCTTTTCTGTATCATTTTAGATGTGCAAATCTATACAGTATACTGACACACAGAAGAGGGCCCTCTAGTGGCATGTGTACACATGTAAAAGATAGCAGGAAGCCTTTTACGTTAGTAAGCTGCCACATAGCAGGAATGGCTCATGCAGACCAGTTGTAGGAGCAGTGGCGTAGCTAGAGATCATGGGGCCCTCATATGTAGGAACTTAACCACCCTGGCGTTCTATTAAGATCGCCAGGGCGGCTGCGGTAGGGTTTTTTAAATAAAAAAAAAACTATTTCATGCAGCCAACTGAAAGTTGGCTGCATGAAAGCCCACTAGATGGCGCTCCGGAGGCGTTCTTCCGATCGCCTCCGGCAGCCAGAAGTAACACGGAAGGCCGCAATGAGCAGCCTTCCGTGTTTGGTTTCTCCTGTCGCCATGGCGACGAGCGGAGTGACGTCATGGACGTCAGCCGACGTCCTGACGTCAGCCGCCTCCGATCCAGCCCTTAGCGCTGGCCGGAACTATTTGTTCCGGCTGCGCAGGGCTCAGGCGGCTGGGGGGACCCTCTTTCGCCGCTGCTCGCGGCGGATCGCCGCAGAGCGGCGGCGATCGGGCAGCACACGCGGCTGGCAAAGTGCCGGCTGCGTGTGCTGCACTTTATTTGATGGAAATCGGCCCAGCAGGGCCTGAGCGGCAGCCATCGGCGGTGATGGACGAGCTGAGCTCGTCCATACCGCTAAGATGGTTAAGCAATGCCATCTGCCCCTACACTAGGGGATATGAGTTACCGTAATTGGGCAATTTACGTTCTTATGCAATTAACACTGCACATACTCCATGGGCACTGAGACAAGGCCAGATGGTGAAGAAACACAAGTGGTGAATACATGAAGTACCCACTGGGCCCCCTATGCTCCAGGGCCCCATAGCAGCTGCTATGGCTGCTATGGCTATTGCTACGCCCCTGTGTAGGAGAAGAAGCCAATGATTACTCTTTTTGGTAATTGAATTTCCATGCAGCCTCCATGACGGGTCCACCTGGAGAATATAATCCTTTCCAAGGTGTATGCACTCTAAACGGTTTGCTGATTGTAGATTGGAAGCTTGCAAGGGCAGGGCTCTGTCCCCCTTTTGTGTCTTGGAAATCATTATACATTTTATTCATCATGTTACTTTTATCACTGTCTTTACCAATTCTGTAGTTTGTAGTCTGTATGCTGTATCTTTTTTTTTTTGTATTTTGTCATTAATTATGTATCTTGTATATTAGTGTACACCATTGTCTGTATTATGTACCCCCATGTTTGTTTCTTACTTTGTACAGCGCCACGGAATATGTTGGCGCTTTATAAATCAATAATAATAACAAGTCCTATACAATTCATCTCTAGTCCAGTCGTCAGTCTGATTATCCACACAATTGTGAATTGCTCCTCAAAGGATATATAAATAAAAGATTGACAATAATAGTGTAGTATTTCTTAATTAATATGCACCTCCACCTTCACATACAGGAAAGTGTATTAGATTAGCACCCACAGAATAATTATATAATTCACTCACCAGAGATATATGCTGCTCAATTACAAACAGCATAAAGGCACAGGTCATATATTAAATGATCAATCTCCACAGATATCCATCCATCCGTTCCACAGCTAATGGTGAGGTTATCGATTCTCCGGATTATATGGCTACTCAATCACAAACCGCAATAACCCATAGTAATCACTGCATAACTCCTTGCTGGTTTCCCAATGGTAGGGATATCGATTCTCCTCCAAAGCAAGCAAAAGGTACCATAATAATAGCGTAGTAACTTCCAAACCAATTGAGCCTCCACCTCACCATGAAGCCACCTGCATTCTGTGTGACCCAACACATGTGCCAACACAGATTGCACTCACCGGATTGTATAGCTGCTCAGTCACAAACAGCAATACCAAAAGTAAAATCAGCATTTCAGTAAAAACTCCAGCGTCCTGGATCTACACCGTAAGCCACCTCAATGTGCCGTTCTGAAGCTCCACCCAACGCGTTCATCACATGGACTTATCAGAGGCTAGTGATTGGATAGCACAGCGGAGGTTATATACCATAGTCTTAAACATCATATCCAATCAGCACCAGCACTTTCCAGTAGCTAAGGGGAGGGGGTGTGAGGTAAGCTGGTTTCTTGTAGCAATTTGTGCTAAGAGGAAAGAAAAAAATGGGCTACGGGTAATTTCAAAAATTACTCATAATACGCTGTATGAAGAATATAGCAAAGTTACGTTATTGATTACGTATAAAAATAAAAGATTTTAAAAAAATATACTGAGATGGCCATCCCATCAAACAGACAATCACAACCACCACCACACATGCACCAACTAACTCCAGCGCTCAATTTGTCACAATGTGGGGGAGGACACAATAGAGCTCAAGTGCACTGGTCCCCTATAATGGAAGTTCAATAGTGCAATGTCTCCCAAACAAATATGGATCTTGCGTTTTCAGACAAATGGCGGTGTATGTTGTGTAGCAAAAGAGTCAAGCAAAACGGGATTCAGCCAAGCACAGGTGTTAATCCAGCAGCGTGAAGCAAATAAACAGCAAGCAAAGCTGAAAGGATAGCACAGTTCCACATAAACATGAAGTATCTCACCACACCGGGGATCTTCGGTTTATACTTCCGTGCAGGGTCCACTGTTGACTGCATGCATGGATCCAGTGTATACCACTCCTCATTTCATACCCGGTGGTGATTTTGACCCCGAAAGGAGATCACCATGTGCCAATGAGAACAGTGTCTCACCGCTGCTGGTCAATTGGAACAGTGATGTGGCAGATGCTGGAAATGGAAAGTCCAGCAGTTCTGTGCCCAGCGTACTCCGCTGTGTGTATCCAGCCGTTTTCCTGAACAGTCTGTATAATCCAAGTGGGGAGAGAGACACGGTGTGGGGGGACGTGAAGTCTGCAAGGCGGGACGCTAGCTCAGTGAAGGCATGGCCCTAACATGTTTCACCGGCTTCCGGCGTCATCAGAAGGTTTCTTGTAGTGCTGGTGCTGAATGGATATGAATTTTTTTTTTGAAAAAGCTGTTCTCTTTCAGCTCAAACTGTACAGATAAAAATAAAAATTGCTACACCAAACGCTCCAAAAATCACTAAGCATACCTAGAAAATCTCTAGGCACATAACTGAAATCGCTCTGAAAAAGGTTTTTGATTCTGCTAGTGCTTTTATGCTGGATCCAAACCATACAATTTTTCGACCGATTTACCTGGCCGATTGATTATTTCCAGCATGTCCGCTCTGAGAATCAAACTATTTTTTGAGCGATTTTCTGACCGATTTCCGTTGACACGTTCGGAAATCGGTCATAAAATCGTTTAAAAAGTTGTTCGATTCTCAGATCAGACATGCTGGAAATAATCGATCGGCCAGGTAAATCGGCCCAAAAATTGTATGGTGTGGATCCAGTATTCGGTGTGCACCAGCCCTGTGTAGGCATTTTAGCTGAACTAATATTTGTTTTTTTGCTGCCTTCTACTGGCCTTTGTTGGTATTGCACTTGAGTTATCTTAACACACACTATATTGCCAAAGGTGTTGAAATGGTCCTCCAAATCACTGAATTCAAGTGTTCCAATCACTTACTTGATTGCACAGACGAGAAACAAGAAAACGAGAGAGAACACAGTGAGCCCAATATAGTGCAGTATGTACTGGATTGATGTGGGTGATGAGAGGCAAGTATGTAAAGTTATACTCACAAACATGGGTTACCACTAAGGCAACTACTGTAAATGCAGGTTAAGAAGTTGCTCTCTGTAGATCTGGAAACAAGGTGTTAACACCCTTCCACCCCGCTTCATAAGGCAATAGGGGATGGAGCATAAAGCAACAAGTGTCTATTAGGGCAGCACGGTGGCGTAGTGGTTAGCTCTCTCGCCTTGCAGCGCTGGGTCCCTGGTTCGAATCCCAGCCAGAGCACTATCTGCAAAGAGTTTGTATGTTCTCTCCGTGTCTGCGTGGGTTTCCTTTCGGGCACTCCGGTTTCCTCCCACATTCCAAAAACATACGGATAAGTTAATTGGCTCCCCCTAAAAATTGGCCCTAGACTACAGTACTTACACTACATAATATAGACATATGGCAATGGTAGGGATTAGGCCTCGTTCAGACTATACGCGCTGCCGTGCGCATTTTGGCAGCGCGTATAGTGTGCGGCACGCAAGAACGGTAGAAGGGCATAGACAGCCCTTCTACCGTTCCCATCATATGCGCTGCGTGGCAGCGCGATTGCGCTATCGCGTGCTGCACGCATTTTTGGGAATCGCAGCGCAGATCCCATTCATTGTAATGAATGGGATCTGCAGCGCAGCGCATAGGAGCGCAGATGGCGTGCGATCGGACGCGTTGCGTTCCAATCGCACAGCCATCTGCGCTAAATGATGTGAACGAGGCCTTAGACTGTGAGCTCCTTTGAGGGACAGTTAGTGACAAGATACATATATAAACTGTACAGCGCTGCGTAATATGTCGGCGCTATATAAATACTAAATAATAATAATAATAATAATGTCTCAGTCTAGCGCCTCTGTGAGAACAGAGGCATCCTGTTGATCTTCTGGCATCAGTAGTGTGAGTCAAAACCCTGGAACAAGCATATGAGTAATCCAGTAAACCCTGAGTTAGCTGAGTCAGAGTACCTGATCTGCTGGATGCTTGTTCAGGGTCTATGGCTAAAAGTATTAGAGACACAGGATCAGTAGGACTGCCAAGCAACTGGTATTGTTTAACCACTTGAGGGCCGCAGTGTTAAACCCCCCTAAAGACCAGGCCATTTATTGTTAAATTGGCCACTGCAGCTTTAAGGCCTAGCTGCAGGGCCACACAACTCAGCACACAAGTGATTCTCCCCCCCCCCCCTCTTTTCTTTCCACCAACAGAGCTCTTTGTTGGTGGGGTCTGATCGCTCCCCCTGTGTTTATTTTTTTTTATAAATATATACTTTATTATTTTTATAATAAATGTTAATATGTTTTGTTTATTTGTACCCTGCTCCCTCCCTCCCTCAGCCTAGGACAGCGGATCACTTCTGCATCACCAGAGGGGACAGCCGTGTCACACAGCTGTCCCCAAGTACAGCGCTGCTGCAGATTGCAGTACTGTACAGCATAATTAGAAGGCGGTTTCACTGTCTAACAGTCTCCGAGTGGCGATCGCTGCTGGGAAACTGAAGGCGGAGCTCCACTCCGCCTTCCAAGCAGGAAATGTGCACGCAATCTCCTGCTAGCCCCATAGAGAGCTGTTCATGCCAATCGGCATGGAGCGGTCCTGGGGCTGCCTCCGCGTTCACACCAATTGGCGTGGAGCGGTCGACTAGTAGTTAAGAGGAAATAAATATAGCAACCTCCATATCCCTCTCACCTCGGTTTCCCTCTAATCTTCTGAACCCTCTGTTCTCACAGAGGCGCTAGGCTGAGACATAGACACTTGTTGCTGTATGCTCCATCGCCTATTGCCTGAAGAAGCGGGGCCACACCTGTGAAACGTGTTGTTGCGACCCTTTGGAGTGTATATATAAATACATTTGCTTGTTGATATAATATCAACCTGTTTTTGTGTCTGCTTGGAGGGGTAAGTCAACCACTGCCTCCCCCATTAATTTTTTTTTAGCTACTTCTACTATCCTTTTAGCGCCTCTGTTCATTTCCACATTGAGTGCACAGACATTGCCAAATTTCTGAATAATCAATAGGTACCTCCAAGCTTCACATGGGTTTCCATGGTTGTGCAGCTGCATCCAGGCTGTACACCGAGTGCAATGCAAAGCGTCGGATGCAGGGGTGTAAGGCAGGGTTTCTCAACAGTTTTCCAGTACCCCCCCCCCCCCCCCCAATAATAATGATCAAGAGGTCTTTCTGAGAATCATTTACCAGGCTTCACTTAAGATAGGTTCACAGTGGTGCAGCACCACCTATGGCGGGTGCACTGCGGAGTAACACCGTGCAGCATTGCATGCAGCCCATTACTGTTAACATTCAGGTTTTGCAGTCAGCGAAGCATCGTGTTCATTAACTGCATGCGATGCAACGTGTGGATAAAGTGTGGCGCTGATTTCCTGCTCCGTACCTGCTGTTAGACACAATTCCCCCTGTAAACCTAGCCTCAGGGTCCTCTCACACTGCATCAGCTGCATTGCAGAATAATTCTGCATGTTAACTCACTGCCCATACAATTCTATGGGCCTGTTCACATCTCTGCATGGTAACAGATCGCGTTATCCTAACTCACACCACGCAGGCTTTCAATTAACTTATATGTCTAGAGTCTATTGCAGTTCACACTCATAAGGTGGCCATACACCTAAGATTCTGGCAGCCGATTGACCAAGAGACAGATCTCTCTCTGATTGGAACAAATTTTTCACTAGGGGAGACAGCACCGGGGGTTCAGTCCCGTTTGACCCAATATTGCACGCCCATCACTGCCACGCACCTGATCGAGCACGTGGACCCGAGATTTTTCAGCTTGTCCGATCAATACATGCGACCAATTTCGCCCCAAAATTGGTCGCATCGTTGATCAGGCAAGCTCTTGGTGGCACCAATTTTCCTTGATCGATTGCAATTATCTAATTGGATGGTTGAGAAACATATGGGCACCTATAACACGAGTCAAGCAACGTGCACACTGTGAATCCAGCCATACAGTTTCGCCTGCAAGCTTTCCCAACCTGATACATTTTTTTTTTTGCAATTAATAATGCAGCTTAAAATTGCAGTTGGTGCTGATTTAGCACATATGTCCATTTCAGCTGTGGAGACGTTTGCATTGTGCAGAATGTATAGATTAATGAAACACTTATAAGAATTAGCCTTAAAGGGAACCCGAGGCGAGAGTGATATGGAAGCTGCCATATTTATTTCCTTGTAAACAACACCAGTTGCCTGGCAGTCCGGTTGATCTTCTGGCATCAGTAGTGTGAGTAAAAAAAAAACCCTGGAACAAGCATATGAGTAATCCAATAAACCCTGAGTCAGAGTACTTGATCTGCTGCTTGCTTGTTCAGGGTCTATGGCTAAAAGTATTAGAGACACAGGATCAGGAGGACTGCCAGGCATCTGGTATTATTTAAGAGGAAATAAATATGGCAGCCACCATATCCCTCTCACCTCGGTTTCCCTTTAACCTTCTGATTGCGAGTCTTTTGCAGAGATCTGGTTCAGCCCACAGGAAATTCTGCTCACTGTGCAGCATAAAGAAAAAAATAAATAAATGTGGAGCTATTTCCATCTATGGTCCACCTACAAGGACTCATGTTTGCTCTGAATGTCATCAGGCCTTGCTGTGTCTGGTCACCTAGGAATGTGCCAGTCCTGGACTCTCTGCAGGTGTCAGACTTTCAGACTGTTCTCCTGTACTTGTGCTGGGCCCCGCCAGTCTGGCCAGCTATTACCTGCAGGGCTTACTCAGCACCCTTGATAATAAGGAGGGTCCACTTCCTGGTTTGCAGTCATGATAGGATTAAGGTACCCATACACAACATCTGTTTCCCATCGATATACAGCAGATTCGATCACTGTGATAGAATCTGCTGTGAAATTGTTAATGCAAATGTTGACTGATTCAGTCGATCTGTCCAGATGGAAAATTTTGTTCAATCGCCAGCGGGTTGGAAGAGCATCGTTAGCGGCATTTGATTCAGCGACGACTTGACGCAGCAATAATATCAGCTGACCGGCTGGCGCGAGTCCCCGGGGTTCGTGCTCTCACTTCTTCGGACGTCTTCTTCTGTCTCCTCTTCACTTTCTGCCCCGTCCTGTGAGAAGGTGAAGTTCAAACAGTAGAGTGCCCCCCACTGTTTGAACTTCCGCTTGTTACAGGACGGGACAGGAAGTGAAGAGGAGACAGAAGAAGTCGTTAGAAGAAGTGAGAGCACGAACACCGGGGACTCGCAGCAGACAGACAGGTAATATCATTGCTGCTAGCTGGAGGAGCCTGAAAAGAGGAAGGCCTGGGGGCGGCATGGCAGGCGGTGGCATCTCCACAGTTGTGAATCAGTTTCTTGCTGCAATCAATTCAAAATCTGTGTGTATGAGCAGCCATTAGATCCCTTTCTGATCAGATATGATCAGAGCGGGATCAATCTTTTTGGTTGATCTGGTGGCAATCGACCCGTGTATGGCAGCCTTTACACAGAAAAGTCATGCCTGTTTGCCAGGCAGAGTCTCAGTTGAGTAAACAAAGGGTCTTATCTGTTTGCAATATATCACCTAACAACCTCTCAAAACCCTGTTTGGATGTTTTGTTACAATTAAGGAATCATAATGACATGTATATGTGTTTCCTAAAAATCCATGCTTCCTCTTTGATGTTGCATGTACAGTTGTGTTCAAAATTATTCAACCCCCACTGAAATTGAGTAACTTGTAAGTAGGACAAATATAACATAACATAATGAAATAACCACAAATGTCTTTTCTGCGCTCACATCATTATCAGTTTTATTCAACCCCCAAGTGACATTCATTCTTAGTACTTAGTACAACATCCTTTTCCAGTTATAACAGCTTTTAAACGTGAGGCATAGCCTGACACAAATGTCTTGCAGCGATCTACGGGTATCTTAGCCCATTCTTCATGGGCAAAATCCTCCAGTTCAGTCACATTCTTAGGCTTACGGGCTACAACTGCTTTCTTTAAGTCCCACCAGAGGTTCTCAATCGGATTTAAGTCTGGTGACTGCGATGGCCACTCCAAAATGTTCCAGCCTTTAATCTGCAACCATGTTCTAGTCCAGTGTTTCTCAACATTTTATTGGTATGTACCCCTTTTAAAACCCTGAATTCACCAAGTACCCCCTAGCATAGTAAACATTATCACAAGTACCCCTTGACAAATATATATTCAATTATAGTACATGATAATTGGTACCAAACAATTTCCAAGCCTTAACTATTGCTTTTAATTATCTAAAATACTATTTTGGTGTTGTTTATATAAGATTTATCATTTTTTAAAACTCAAAATTTGTTATTCTTGGTTAAGTATATCAAACCCGAGTACCCCCTGGAACCATCAGAAGTACCCCCTGGGGTACGCGTACCGCATGTTGAGAAACTAATCTAGTCTAGTGGACTTGGAGGTATGCTTGGGATCATTGTCCTGTTGAAAGGTCCAATGTCTCCCAAGCCTCAGGTTTGTGACGGACTGCATCACATTTTCATTCAATATCTCCTGGTACTGAAGAGAATTCATGGTACCTTGTACATGCTGAAGCTTCCCTGTACCTGCAGAAGCAAAACAGCCCCAAAGCATGTTTGACCCCCCGCCATGCTTCACAGTAGGCAAGGTGTTCTTTTCTTCATAGGCCTTGTTATTCCTCCTCCAAACATAGCATTGATCCATGGGCCCAAACAGTTCTAATTGTGTTTCATCAGTCCACAGAAAACTATCCCAAAACTTTTGTGGTTTGTCCACATGACTTTTGGCATACTGCAGTCGACTCTTCTTATTCTTTGGAGACAGCAAGGGGGTGCGCCTGGGAGTTCTGGCATGGAGGCCTTCATTACGCAGTGTGCGCCTTATTGTCTGAGCTGAAACTTCAGTACCCGCATCTGACAAATCTTTTTTCAGTTCCTCAGCAGTCACACGGGGACTTTTCTCCACTTTGCGCTTCAGGTAGCGCACAGCAGTCGAAGTCAGCATCTTCTTTCTGCCACGACCAGGTAGCATTTCAACAGTGCCCATTGCCTTGAATTTGCGAATGATGCTTCCTATGGTGTCTCTTGGTATGTTTAACATCTTTGCAATCTTCTTATAGCCATTGCCCTTCCTGTGAAGAGAAATCACCTCTTCTCTTGTCTTCCTGGACCATTCTCTTGACTTCACCATGTTTGTAAACACACCAGTAAATGTCTAGAAGGAGCTGAGGATCGCAGTCATTTTAAATCTGCCTATTTGGTGCTTATTATGCTTGATTGCTGCTCGTTAACATCCACAGGTGTTTTCAATACCTGATCGAAAACACTTGAATGAACCTCTGTTCTTAAAAGTGGTAGTCTTTAAGGGGTTGAATAATTGTGTCAATGTCAATTTAATACTGTATTACAAAAACAATTGATGTCATTTTAGTTGCATTTGGTTCTTTAAAAAGTCCTTGTAAGATTTAACTCTGAACACAATTGAAAATGTATACTCAATTCCCTAAAACCTTTTACAGCATTGGGGGTTGAATAATTTTGAACACAACTGTATATAGCTCTCTTGTATAGGTGTCCCCACAGGTAGCCTGAGGGGGTAGCAGCCCTCAACTGGGTCCCCCCCGTCCCCGCTCCCCCTCCAGCTATGTGCGGCAAAAGTAAAATAAGCGAGCGAGCGGGGAAGCACCTTACTTCCTCTGCTCGCTGTGACTTCCTGCAATGCCGCCCACTAGTGGTCGGCATTGCCGGAAGTCACGAGGCGAGCAGAGGAAGTAAGGTAATTGCTTCCCCGCTCGCTTATTTTACTTCTGCCGCACACAGCTGGAGGGGAGTGGGGACGGGGAGGGGTCCAGGTGAGGGATCTACAGCTTTTTGGTAGACGCATCTTGATGAAAGTATTGAGACAGGACTCTAAAAAGAAGGGACCCCCCAAACGGAGCGCTGGTGAATGGTCAGATACAGACCTAGTTGCACTTCGCAATCTTTCCGTTTACAAGACGAGGAGGATGTTGGAGATCAAGTTGCGAGGGAGATGTGGATACATCCCCTTCCACCCAGCGGTTACCATCCTTGTCTGCAGGACCTTGGTCTATTTAATAGATCCAAGAAATTTCCCCCCTTTTCACTTTGCCCTAACTTGAAAACTTTTGTTTCAGTGGTCGAGAGGGACCTTGAGGATGTGGGGAGGGACGCTGTGTGGCATAAAAATCTGAGCGATGAAGAGTCGCAGGCTCTTCTCGATTTATTCGTTCAGTGCCGATGGACTATCAAACCCGCTGACAGAGGCGGCAATGTGGTAATCATGACCACGGCCGCCTATAGGGAGATGTGCCCGGATGTCTTGGGCGTGCAGGAGTGCTATGTGGGGGTATTCCAATCGAGGGCCACACGTTGTCAGAAGGAGCTGTTTGCTATTATCGATGAGGCTATTGAAAGAGATGTGATTGGCGATGAGATAGGGGATTTCTGAAAGGTTGCGGACCCGATCGTTCCTACTTTCTATGCAGTACCTAAAGTGCATAAAAATATTACCAAACCACCAGGGCGTCCCAATCGTTTCTGGGATGGGATCCCTAACTGAAAAGGTCAGCATTTACATAGATCGGCATCTGCAGCCTCATGTGAAAGCCCTACCTTCATATACACGCGACACCTTGCATCTCCTCCAGATTCTGGATGGCATGCAGGTGCCTGCACACACGATTCCAGTGGCCCTGGATGTGGAGGCCCTTTATTCGAGCATCCTGCAAGGCCTTGGCATCGAGGCTGTGTATCTATTCCTGGGTGAACTCGGTATGCAACATGTGCCGCACAACGCTTTTCTCCTGTCACTTTTACAATTTTTACTATTAACCACTTTACCCCCGCGCGTACGTATTTCTCCGCCCCTTTTTCCATCCTTTAAAAACCAGGGACGGAGAAACACGTACTTTCCGCGTTCCCGACGCTGCCCGCGCTCCCGCTCGTAAACACGCCGCCCGCCGCTAGTAAAACCGCCGCCGCCCGCTCGCCCAGAGATCAATGAACGGGAAAATCCATTCCCGTTCGTTGATCTAAGCCCCGCAATGATCAGCTGCTCTCCTATGGGCAGCGCGATCATTGTGAGAAAAAACTCACGTGTCCAGCCTCCTTATTCTTCCTCCAAGCTTCCGGAAGGAAGCTTGGAGGTCGCATTAAAACAAAAAGTTACTGTGGCCATCTTGTGGCCAAATAGTAAACTACACCCTACACATTTTTCACATACAAATAAATGACTTTTACACAAAATTAACTCATTACCTCCCACACTCCCCATTTTTTTTTTTTTGTAATTAAAAAAAAATTAAAAAATTTACAATTAAAAAAAATACATAAATAGTTACCTTAGGGACTGAACTTTTTAAATATTTATGTCAAGAGGGTATAACACTGTTACTTTATAAACTATGGGCTTGTAATTAGGGATGGACGCAAAACTGAAAAAAATGCACCTTTATTTCCAAATAAAATATTGGCGCCAAACATTGTGATAGGGACATAATTTAAATGGTTTTATAACCGGTACAAAAGGGCAAATACGTTTCATGGGTTTTAATTACAGTAGCATGCATTATTTAAAAACTATAATGGCCGAAAACTGAAAAATAATTATTTTTTTCCCCACATTTTTCCTATTTTCCCATTAAAACACATTTAGAAAAAAATAATTCTTGGCATAATGTCCCACCTAAAGAAAGCCTAATTGGTGGCGAAAAAAACAAGATATAGTTCATGTCATTGGGATAAGTAATAATAAAGTTATAGACGAATGAATGGAAGGAGCGCTGAAAGGTGAAAATTGCTCTGGTGGTCAGGGGGTAAAACCCCTCAGCGGCGAAGTGGTTAAACAACATATTTGTTTTTGAGGGATCCCACTACCTGCAGGGTGCGGCGATGGACACGACTTGTGCTCCGTCGTACGCGAACCTGTACCTGGGGGCGTGGGAGCGGTCGATTTTTTTGGCTGATGGTCTCTCGATGTACCTGTGCCACATCCTGACGTGGCACAGGTACATAGATGATATCCTCATCCTTTGAACGGGTAGTGTTGACTTGCTAAAGACTTTCGTTGGGTGATTGAACACAAACGATCGCAATTTGAAATCTACTTTACAATGGGATACAAACAATATCCCTTTTCTTGACATTAGGATAGGTATAGATGAGCGGGGTTGTTTATTCACCCAGCTTTACTGGAAAGAAACTTCAAAAAACTCCTTACTACACCATCTATACGTGACAAATTAGTCAGTAGTCATTTTCGTGGGGCGGACAACACTGGCCGATATTGCAAAACCTTGGGAACCTACAAATCTGGTGGTTGCTCCATGTGCCGATACATCTCCGTGGGGAAAACTGTGTTACTCTCCAATGGCAGGTCTTGGGATCTGGGTCATTACGTAAACTGTGAACCTTTTCTTGTGGTGTATCTCTTGCCATGCCCCTGTGGGGCATTCTATGTCGATAAGACAAATGCGACCTTAGATCTCGCCTTTCAGAGCACATCACCAGTATTATAACCAAAAAAAGTGCCCACCATCCCAACACAAGTAGCTAAACATTTCAGAACGGCACATGGTGGGAGCACCAATGGCGTGCATTTCATTGGGCTTGACCGCATTCACTGGACAATCCGGGGCGGTAATAGTGATCGTCTGCTGCTCCAAAAGGAAGCCAGGTGGATCTTTGACCTACGTGCCACTGATCCACCCGGTTTGAATGAAAATACCAGCTATACGTCCTTTCTCCCCTTCTAGGGCTCTCTCGGTCCACTTATGATCGGTGATCCCTTGACACCAGTTAGGATCTCCCTTCAATGTCGCTCTCTCTCTGGGCCATCTATCCCTGGCGTGGTGTACCTTTATGAGCAATAAAAATTTGAGTGCATTCTATCTCCCCTGAAAATGTTGGGAGTGTTTCATCAATTTTATTCATCTGTCAGATGATTATGTAGGACTTTGTTCTACTGTATTTAATTATTTAATTGGACCATTATATGCACCTATATATAAAATCACATGTGTAATGCGTAGATCCCCGTGTGGAATATTAAGTATGATTTTCTTCCTTTGAAGTGCATATTTCATATGACTTACTGCTTATGCTGCGCTTTTCTCCCCCGCCCTCCCGCCCGGTATGGCGAAACATGTCAAGGCCAGCGTGGTCTGGCGTCTGAGGAGTCTGGTCCTCGGCTCACTTCACCACACTTGCACTCTGCATAGCGCTCACCCAGCCTCCTGCCCCGGCGGTGTCCCCTGTGGCTTGGACTTCTTGCATACTGCGCTTTGTACAGCGCTCACCCAGCCTCCTGCCCCGGCTGTGTTTCCTGTGGTTTGGACTTCTTGCATACTGCGCTTTGTACAGCGCTCACCCAGCCTCCTGCCCCGGCTGCGTTTCCTGTGGCTTGGACTTCTTATTCTACCCCTGACAGCAACCTTGCTGGATCCGTTTCTGCAGCCACTTTAGGACATTTACACACGGACCTTTGCCACTGGTCTCCCGTGATGGACCTATACCATGCTGAGCAGGCAAGACACCATTGAACTGGTACTGTATGCCTTTATGTATACTTAATGCTGTCCCCATCAGGAACTCTGCTTTCATCGCATGCAGTGTCTGCCGCTCTGTGCCTTCTATATAAGCTTGGATGTTGCTTACAAGCTTTGCTTTGCTATTCTAACTGTCTGAAGGTCTACTAAGTTCATGTACTGGAGCAATATTTGCTACAATCCTGGCTTTGTGGCTGCATATACCTTGCTTTCTTGCTGCATCAATGAACTGCATATGAACTTTTCTTGCTCTCCTTAGCCCGCATTGGACACAGATACCGGGGCACACAATAGGAACTGCATATGTCCCTATGTTTCAAAGGGACTCCCTGTAGGAACTATATCTATTATCCCTGATTCAGAGATTTTGTATAGCAGACATAGGGGCTTGGTGTGAATGAGTGCATGCATGTGTGTGCTGCGGTGATTTGACCAGCTACCTCAATTTATTTATGTATGTTTATCTTTGGTGACTTTTTGATATAATAAACAGTTTTTGCATTTTTAAAATTTCCTTTGTTTTTCTGTTGCTTGGGGTATATGCATCTAGGCCTCCAACAGTTTTTCCCCATTTACTAGAGTCAATGTTCTCCATACATGGATGGGCTCCCATGTGACTGTGAAATCACATACCCAGTTTAAAGGACAACTGAGGTGAGAGGGATATGGAGGCTGCCATATTTATTTTCTTTTAAACAATGCACATTGCCTGGCATTCCTGCTGATCCTTTGCCACTAATACTTTTAGTCATAGACCCTAAAAAAGCATGCAGCTCAGATGTTTGATTGGATTTGCTGCATGCTTCTTTCAGGTGGGGATTCAGCCACTACTGATGCGTGAAAGATCAGCAGGATGCTTGGCAACTGGTATTTTTACAAGGAGATAAATATGGCAGCCTCCATATGCCTCTCACTTAAGGTGTCCATTAAATATCCCATTACGCGGTGCTGCCGTATCATTGTCATAAGCAGGGTAAGAACATAGTCAGGGCCAAAGAGAGCTGTGTGTGTTTCTCAGACTAGGCAAAGCTCGCTCACAACAAGGCAACAGAAAGTGATGACACTTTACACAGTAGAGTAATTCTTTAAGGAAAAAAAAATAGCTCATTGCATTATGTGCCCAGATCTGGTGTAACATGTATAACAAAACTATTGTTCTGCAAGAGACCTTTAGATACCCTATCAGGAGATGTGTCCTGGTCTCTTCACATAGGTGAAAGAATGAATGTCCTTTAAATTATAGCAAAGTAATGAGCTGGAATACATAGTTAGTGGCCACTGTGGACCTGTATTGGGAAATACTGATCTAAAATACTAATATATTTTCACATAAACATCTTTTCGTTCGACAAATGAAAACAAATAAGAACAGATTTTCTTCCATTATTTGTTGAGAATTTTACATTCAGTATTTCCTACAAAAAAAAATGTAACTGTTACTGACGAACTGTACAAAGTTCTGAAGGTCTCCTTTCTCCCCCAACTTTTGGGGGAATAGAGGGCCGGAAGTGACGGATTTGTTGACTTTAGTATGGATGGAAAAACTAAGAGAAATGAAAACAAACTTGGTTGGATTTCTCCTTGGATGAGGTTTCCAGTGTTCCAGCTATAAGTCTTTAGATCTGCAAACATAGTCCTCTTCAACTTTGATATCACTGACATCTTTTAAAAAGTTCTAGTTCTCTTTGGTCCAATATGGACACCTATCGATTCCTCCCACCTCCACTGCTACTTCCGCTCCCCCGAGGACCGCCTCTCCACTGACTAGAGTTCATACTGCTGTTTGATCCAGATCCTCCTCGGCCCCAGTTCCCCCGGGTACCTCTTGTGGATCCCTCTTCAAGTTCTTGGGAGTTGGAGCGACTCAGTCTTTGTGACCTGCTGGGAGGAGGTCCAGCTAGGTCACGACCTGTGTGATACGGAGAAAAACAACAGGAGGAAATAATTACATGTATGACGAACATTGCCAGTCACAGAACAGGGCATCGTTGCTTTCCATGTGGTCAGGTTGAAATCTAGCCACCCATAAACTGTTCATCCTAAAAATTCTGTTGCACACATTATATTAACAAGTTCTCACGCTATGAAATGAGCAAAACCATGCAGGATTAATAAAGGTTTACCTTTACCAGGTTCATCTCCTGGGCCTCCCATGGAATCCATTTCTCTGGAATCAGGAGTTCCAGGTCCATCAATCCAAGGTCTTTTGCGGGGTGGTAGGGAAGCCATGTCCATGCCTTGTAAAGAGGATGAGCGCTCTCTGCTGGCTGGAGAGTGGCCTTCTGGAGTTGGGATATCTCCGTGAGGACTGCCCTGGAAGTGATCTGGACCTGTTGAGTGAAGCATGCATACACATTAACCCATCACACAGGAAAGGGAACAGTTCTGTGCCTTCCAGAAAAGCACCCAATCACAACAACACATCTCGCAAAGGATGCAAGAAATCTACGAATTAATACATTTCATTTTTACATTTCATTGATTTTTTTTTTTTTTTATGAAAATTTGTTTAACCTATTTTGGTTCCTGGACGTAGTTTCTACGTCCAGGAACCATGCGCGCTACCGCGCGCCCCCGCGGCCGATCGTGCGCGTGCATGCGCACTCCCGGCCGCGGATTCGGTAGCCAAGGAATCAATGTATCGGGCTATTTAGCCCGATCACTGATTCCTCTCCCCTGCTGAAAAAGCGACAGCTTCTCTCGGAAGCTGAGCTTTTTCTGGCCGTCTCCTTCCCGATGCGTCACTCTAAGCGCGTGCTACGCTTAGAGTGACGTCATGTAAACAAACTCATGGCCGCCATCTTGTGGCCAAAAAGTAATACTACACCTGAAAAACAAAAACAAAAAGAATTAACACACATTTACATTATAAATCTATTGTTTACCTCCCACCCTCCCAAAAGTACCCAAATAAAATGTTTAGTATAAAAATAAAAAAAACATTAGAATAAAAAAAAAATAAACATGTAAATATTTACCTAAGGGTCTAAACTTTTTAAATATCAATGTAAAGATGAAAGATTTCTATATTTTTTTTTATTTTAAACTTGTAAATAGTGACAGATGCAAAATGGAAAAAATGCACCTTTATTTCCAAATAAAATATTGTCGCCATACATTGTGATAGGGACATAATTTTAACGGTGTAATAACCGGGACATATGGACAAATACAATACGCGAGTTTTAATTATGGAGGCATGTATTATTTTAAAACTATAATGGCTGAAAACTGAGAAATAATGAATTTTTCCATTTTTTTCTTATTCTTCCTGTTAAAATGCATTTACAGTAAAGTGGCTCTTAGCAAAATGTACCAACTAAGGAAAGCCTAATTGGTGGCGGAAAAAACAAGATATAGATCAGTGCATTGTGATAAGTAGTGATAAAGTTATAGGCTAATGAATGGGAGGTGAACATTTCTCACGTGAAAACGACGGAACCTGAATGGGTTAAAAGTCAATGTGGGAGCTTTTGCTTTTTTATCTCTTGACCTGTTATGCATTTACCTGGGAGGGCATAGACCAGCCTTTCTCAACCTTTTTTGACCCGAGGAACCCTTCGGGAAATTTTCAAATCTCGGGGAACCCCTGACGCGTGCGTATGTATGTATGTATGTATGTATGTATGTATGTATGTATGTATGTATGTATGTATGTATGTATGTATGTATGTATATATATATATATATATATATATATATATATATATACATACATACATATATATATATACATATATATACATATATATATATATATATATATATATATATATATATATATATATATATATATATATATATACATATACATATATATATATATATATATATATATATATATATATATATATATATATATATATATATACATACATACACACACACATATATATATATATATATATATATATATATATAATTTACCCTATATTAAAATTTAACCCATTTCCCCTCTATAGTATGGCACCTGTGCCCTCTTTATTTAGCGTTTCCTGCTATGTCCCCCTTAACAGGTATGGCCCCTTTTGTCCCACTTGTTAGAAATTATGGCTCCCATGTGCCCTTATTAACAAGTGTGGCTACTATGTCCCACTTTTCTGTGGCTGCTTTGTCCCCCCTTTCTGTGGCTGCTTTGTCCCCCCTTTCTGTGGCTGCTTTGTCCCCCCTTTCTGTGGCTGCTTTGCCCCCCCTTTCTGTGGCTGCTTTGCCCCCCGTTTCTGTGGCTGCTTTGCCCCCCGTTTCTGTGGCTGCTTTGCCCCCCGTTTCTGTGGCTGCTTTGCCCCCCGTTTCTGTGGCTGCTTTGTCCCCTCCTTTCTGTGGCTGCTTTGTCTGTTTGTGTGCTGCTGTCCCCCCTTTATGTGTCTGCTTTATGCGTTTGTTCGCTGCTGTCTCCCCTTTCTATGGCTGCTTTGCCCGTTTGTGTGCTGCTTTCCCCCCTCTCTGTGGCTGCTTTGTCCCCCGTTTCTGTGGCTGCTTTGCCCGTTTGTGTGCTGCTTTCTGCCCCCTTTCTCTGGCTGCTGTCATTAGTGTCAGGGAGTGCAGGGAAAAAAACCTCCATACTTACCATCTGACGTCCTTTGCTCCTTCCTTGAAGCTGGGATCCTGTTACAACTCCCGCGCGTGCCGGAACTATAGAGCTGGCTTCGGGTGATGCGGCTGCTTTATAGATCCATCCGCCGCATCACTCACAGCAGCGTGAAGGAATCCTTCTGCTCTGCTGCTGCAAACCTATGGAGAAGCGGGACTATAATGTCCCGCGGAAGTGTCAAATTGACACGGAACCCCTGGAGGGTTCTCGCGGAACCCCAGGATTCCGCGGAACCCCGGTTGAGAATGGCTGGCATAGACAAATGCCATATAAGAATGCAAAATGTAATCAAGATACTGAAAATTGAGAGGGACAAAAAAGTCCTACCTCCATCTCTGGTTAAATCTCGCGGTGGGTGATTGGGTCCCCTATCGGTTCCAGGAAACTGGTCCGGAGTAGGCAGAAGTCCTTTCCTTGCTTCTGTAGCAAAACAAGAACAACAGTAATAACTATACACGAACATTAAAGAGCTTCATCCCTATACAACTAGTTATCAAAACAACTAAGGAACAATCAAGAAAAAAAACCTCTAAAAATAAAGCACACCTCTCGGAGCACCTCGTCCACGCCCCCTCGTAGGTTCACGCCCTCGTGTGGATTCTTCCTTCATTTCAAAGGCATCGTCAGGAACAAAGTCATCTGGAGTGAAGAACTGATCCCTAGACCTGGAGCTACGACTTTCATGCCTAGGGGGACCAGTCCTGCGGAAACTAAATAGAAAAGCAAAAATCAGTCTAACACAGTCGAATACATTTAAAAGTACTTAAATATATAAAAGTTATATATAAGTTGGTGCTTTCAAAGGCAATAGTAAATCTGAAAGCAAATCCACAATATACACAAACACTTGCACAAACCCATTTTACAACCCTTCTCCGGCCTCCAAACTTTTTTTCATGCATACGATAACACATCTACATTGACTAGCAATGCCCTGTCCCAGCACAATACAATGGTCGGCATTTGCACCGGAGGGGATCCCCGGGCCACCGCCTGGGATCGGAGTTGCGGCGAGGGCACAGGACTGCTGCCAGGGGCTGGAGGAAGCCCCGGGTAAATAGATGTTTTTGTTTTTAAACTTCTTGCACCTTCCCTTTAACCAGTACACAATCCAGGAAGAACTTCCTTCCCTGTTCAGCATTGACAGAAGCTGCACTTCAAGAGGAATTAAGAACTAAGCGTTTCTTTAAAAGATGCAAACCCTATATACTGCCGACCACATCTGGGTCCAGATCACGGGAGTTCATGTCTCCATTCGGCCTTACTTCCTGATATGCCATGGGGGAACTAAAGGGTACTATGGGGAATCTGGATATTTCACAATTGACCTAACCAGTTCCTAGCACAAACGGACATACTGGATCGACTTAACTCAGGACTACTTGCAGGAACTTTCTTTTTGATGTTGTTAAAGGAGTCATCAGGCAATCTAAAGGAAAGCCGGTTTACTTACCTGGTGCTTTCTCCAGCCCCTTGCAGCTGTCTGCCACATGCTGACAGCTCCGTTCCCAGCCACCGTCCCGGGGTCCCCACACGGTGTAGAGGACGACTTCGAAGTCGTCCTTACTGCGCCTGCGTGAAACGCTTCTTTCAATGAAGCCTCCGTTGTCCGCAGCGAACTGCGCAGGTGCAGTAGACCTAGAGGTCGTCCACTGCATCGTGCGAGGACCCTGGGCCAGCGACTGGGAATGGACCTGTCGGCATGGGACAGACAGCTGCAAGGGGCCGGAGAAAGCCCCAGGTAAGTAAATAGGCTTTCCTTTAGTTTGCCTGATGACTCTTGGGTGGGGGTGGAGGGAGAGGGAAAGTTAAGGCTGTTCATTATCATACTGCAATTATATCATACCTCCAATGCGGGCGATATTTGCTCTAAAAGCACATATGCTGTAATGGTGAAAATTCTGAAAATTTCAATAAAAATGTTTGAGATAAAAAGGAAGTCTGAATTTGCGCTTGAAGGAATTCAAAACACAAAATAATTAATATGCATAGTTTTATAAAATTCCGATGGTCAGTAAAAACTACAGCGCTGCCATAGATCGCAGCATTGTACATTGTATATAGAAGGCGGTTTTGCCGTCTAACAGTCTCCTAGCGGCGATCGCCGCTTGGAGACTGATGACAAGCGTCGTGGAGCGGTCGGCTAGTAGTTAAAGGACAACTGAAGCAAGAGGAATACGGAGGCTGCCATATGTATTTCCTTTTAAGCAATACCAGTTGCCTGGCAGCCCTGCTGGTCTATTTGGCTGTCAGTGTTGTCTGTATCACACCAGAAACAAGCAGACGGCGAATCTTGTCAGATCTGACAAAAACCGTCAGAAACACCTAATCTGCTGCATGCTTGTTCAGGGTCTATGGCTAAAGGTATTAAGAAGTAGGGTAGCAGCAGGATAGTCAGGCAACTGGTATTGCTTAAAAGGAAATAAATATGGTAGCCTCCATATACCTTTCACTACAGTTGTCCTTTAAATATCTATACACATGTGACAGTTTATATAAGAGTCATAGGAACAAGGTGAAAATGTGAATCAAACAAGCCAAGTGTAACAAGTGACATGTAGTCAAAGAGAATTATCATGGATTGACCCAGATGGAAATTTGTCCGATAAGCTTTTTATCCAGTCAGCTTGCAGCCAATCACCTGCACAGTGGTGGCAGTTGATCAAAGAAAGTCCTTCAGTAATCCTTCACAGTAAAATAAAGAAAGCACATGATCTACACACTCTTATTTATTCAGGCATCGGAAACACTTAGGGCTGGTTCAGACGGGCGTCTGCAGAGCATTTACCGCCAGCGTTCAAGACTTGGCGTTAAACGCTCCCATTCAAGTGAATGGTAGCGTTTGTACCAGGCGTTTATGCGAACACGGCGTTCGGGTCCCAATTTTCCCTGGCGTTCAAGGCGACCCTGGACGCTACATGTGACATAAGAATATTTTCCACATGCAAGCTTCTATTTTGCATAGCACTTTAGTAAGGAGGCTTTTTGGTCTCTTTCAGCCCCGTACTCACTCTCCTAGGAGTTCTGGTTCACCATGAGCTTGCTGGGTAATCTGTAACTGCATGTGCAGCTTTATAATAGAACAGACTTGCTGCCTGCATAAACTTCAATTTACCTGTCATCTCGTTGTCCTCGAAACCTCATATCTTCAGATTCTCTGGGAAACTGATCATCAGAGTGTCTCCTGCCCTCCCATCGCCCTAAATCTCTTTCTCGGTCAGGGTAATCTCTGGGGTTGGGAGGGAACTGCGGCCCAGAACCACCTCTCCTCCATTTGTCATCTTGTAATGCAGGAGGTCCAGCTCTCCCATCAAACTCACGTCCTCGTTGTCCGTACCGATCTTCTTGGTAGAATTCCTCAGGGGGCTCAAGTGCCTCAGAGGGTGGGCCTCGCCTATCAGGAGGCCCTCTATCTCTGGTATCCAAAAATTCTTGTCCAGCTCGGAAAGGACTTGGCTCGCGTCTTCGTTCAGGTTGGTGGTTTGTGGAGCCCCGCATCTCGCCTGCAATGAAATCATACAGGTTATGCATTCCTTTCTTCCTACAGCTTGTCAGGTTTTCAATTATCAGAACTTAATAGAGATTTATTAATTGAATAAAAACATAATTAACCACCTTGGCGGTAATGACGAGCTCAGCTCGTCCATTACTGCCGCGGTGAATTTCTCAGGCCCTGCTGGGCCGATTGTCACAATATTTTTTTAAACACGCAGCTAGCACTTTGCTAGCTGCGTGTTGGACGCGCTCGCCGCCGATCCCGGATGCGTAACAGGCCACCCCCCCCCCCTGAGACCCCTGCACAGCCTGGCCAATCAGTGCCAGGCAGCGCTGAGGGGTGGATCGGGACTCCCTCTGACGTCACGACGTCGATGACGTCATCACGATCGTCGCCATGGCGACGGGGGAGCCAAACAGGAAATCCCGTTCTGAACAGGATTTCCTGTTTGCTCTGATCGCTAGAGGCGATCGAAAGGGGCAAGGGGGGGGGGGGGGGGATGCTGCTAGGCTAGCTACATGATTTAACAAAAAAATAAATAAATAAATAGTGCTGCGCAGCCACCCTGGCGCAATCAATAGAACGCCAGGGTGGTTAATGTCCTTTAAAAATATAACCTTATAGGATTGCATGGTTTATTATAGATATTAGTAAGTGTATCCTGATTTATATTATATATGCATGCATGTTGGATTTATTATATGGATTGCAAGAAATGGATTTTTTATATTATTTTTATATAAGATTTAAATCTGTGTAGTCAATTTAACCACTTGAGGACCACAGTCTTTCTACCCCTTAAGGACCAGGCACTTTTTTTCCATTCAGACCACTGCAGCTTTCACGGTTTATTGCTCGGTCATACAACCTACCACCTAAATGAATTTTACCTCCTTTTCTTGTCACTAATACAGCTTTCTTTTGGTGCTATTTGATTGCTGCTGCATTTTTAGTTTTTATTATATTCATCAAAAAAGACATGAATTTTGTAAAAAAAAAATGACTTTTTTAACTTTCTGTGCTGACATTTTTCAAAAAAAGTAAAATTTCCTATACATTTGAGCACGAAAGTTATTCTGCTACAGGTCTTTGATAAAAAAAAAAACATTCAGTGTATATTTATTGGATTGGGTAAAAGTTATAGCGTTTACAAACTATGGTGCAAAAAGTGAATTTTCCCATTTTAAAGCATCTCTGACTTTTCTGCGCACCTGTCAGGTTTCATGAGGTGCTAAAATTCCAGGATAGTATAATTACCCCCCAAATGACCCATTTTGGAAAGAAGACATCCCAAAGTATTCACAAAGAGGCATGGTGAGTTCATAGAAGATTTTATTTTTTGTCACAAGTTAGCGGAAAATGACACTCTGTGACAAAAAAAAAATAAAAAAATAAAAAATCAATTTCTGCTAACTTGTGACAAAAAAAAAAAATGAAATCTGCCACGGACTCACCATAGCCCTCTCTAAGTACCTTAAAGTGTCTACTTTCCAAAATGGGGTCATTTGTGGGGTGTATTTACTGTCCTGGCATTTTGGGGGGTGCTAAATTGTAAGCACCCCTGTAAAGCCTAAAGGTGCTCATTGGACGTTGGGCCCCTTAGCGCACCTAGGCTGCAAAAAGGGGTCACAAATGTGGTATTGCCGTACTCAGGAGAAGTAGTATAATGTGTTTTGGGGTGTATTTTTACACATACCCAGAAATATCTCTGTAAATGACAATCTTGATTTTTTTTTTACAAACAAATGTCCATTTACAGAGAGATTTTTCCCACCCAGCATGGGTATGTGTACAAATACACCCCAAAACACATTATTCTACTTCTCCTGAGTACGGCGATACCATGTGTGGCACTTTTTTGCACCCTAACTGCGCTAAGGGGCCCAAAGTCCAATGAGTACCTTTAGGATTTTACAGGTCATTTTGAACAATTTCGTTTCAAGACTACTCCTCACGGTTTAGGGCCCCTAAAATGCCAGGACAGTACAGGAACCCCACAAATGACCCCATTTTAGAAAGAAGACACCCCAAGGC
Organism: Hyperolius riggenbachi; assembly: GCF_040937935.1. Lineage (NCBI taxonomy): Eukaryota > Metazoa > Chordata > Amphibia > Anura > Hyperoliidae > Hyperolius > Hyperolius riggenbachi. The sequence goes on along the minus strand of NC_090649.1, from coordinate 127,634,213 downwards.
ATTCCGTTAGTAGTATGGGGAGTTCATAGAAGATTTTATTTTTTGTCACAAGTTAGCGGAAAATGACACTTTGTGAAAAAAAACCAATAAAAATCAATTTCTGCTAACTTGTGACAAAAAATAAAATCTTCTATGAACTCCCCATACTACTAACGGAATACCTTGGGGTGTCTTCTTTCTAAAATGGGGTCATTTGTGGGGTTCCTATACTGTCCTGGCATTTTAGGGGCCCTAAACCGTGAGGAGTAGTCTTGAAACCAAATGTCGCAAAATGACCTGTGAAATCCTAAAGGTACTCATTGGACTTTGGGCCCCTTAGCGCAGTTAGGGTGCAAAAAATGCCACACATGTGGTATCGCCGTACTCAGGAGAAGTAGTACAATGTGTTTTGGGGTGTATTTTTACACATACCCATGCTGGGTGGGAGAAATATCTCTGTAAATGGACAATTGTGTGTAAAAAAAAGCAAAAAATTGTCATTTACAGAGATATTTCTCCCACCCAGCATGGGTATGTGTAAAAATACACCCCAAAACACATTATACTACTTCTCCTGAGTACGGCGATACCACGTGTGGCACTTTTTTGCACCCTACCTGCGCTAAGGGGCCCAAAGTCCAATGAGTACCTTTAGGATTTCACAGGTCATTTTGCGACATTTGGTTTCAAGACTACTCCTCACGGTTTAGGGCCCCTAAAATGCCAGGACAGTATAGGAACCCCACAAATGACCCAATTTTAGAAAGAAGACACCCCAAGGTATTCCGTTAGTAGTATGGGGAGTTCATAGAAGATTTTATTTTTTGACACAAGTTAGCGGAAATTGATTTTTGTTTTTTTTTCCACAAAGTGTCATTTTCCGCTAACTTGTGACAAAAAATAAAATATTCTATGAACTCACCATGCACCTCACGGAATACTTTGGGGTGTCCTCTTTCCAAAATGGCATCATTCGTGGGGTCTGTCCTGGCATTTTAGGGTCTCTGCAATCATTACATGTATGGCCAGTATTAGGAGTTTCTGCTATACTCCTTATATTGGGCATGAGGGTAATGCACTCTGGGCTGAAAGGAAAAATGAACGTCAAACAATCAATCAATCAATGTGGATGAAAAAATATCTGCCAAAAAAATTTGAAAAAAAAAAAAAAGAGGAAGGCGTCTGCCAGGACATAGGAGCTGCCGCCCCAAAAATCCAAACCCACCAGCTCGTATGCCCTGGCAAACCCGATTTATCCATTCACACCGATCGATGTGGATGAACAAATCACCGATTTTGTGTAACCTGACAGAAGCACAATGCTTCTGTCAGGATGCACCATCAGTGCTGCAGCTGATTGGTCAGTCTGGATAGAAAAAAGAGAGAAGAAAAAAGACAAAACAATACAAAAAGGAGGGGAAGGTGTCTGCCTGGACATAGGAGCTGCCGCCCCAAAAATCCAAACCCACCAGCTCGTATGCCCAGGCAAACCCGATTTATCCATTCACACCGATCGATGTGGATGAACAAATCATTGCCAGAGTTCTTTTTTGATACAAAGTGCTTGCCAAAGCATATGAACCCCAACACCGCTCCTCGGCCCATATGCCTCGGCAAACGTAGCTTTTTGACTGCGGAGGAGAAATCTCATCCTGCAGCGCTGCATGCACCGACTTGTGTGTAATCTGACAGACGCGCGATGTTCTGTCAGGATGCACCATCAGTGCTCCAGCTGGTTAGTCGTTCGTTCGGTCCACCTGGAAGGATAATGGATGGAAAAAGAGAAAAAAAAATACAAAAAAACCCCCAAAAACAAGCAAGCAGCAAAGCAATTACTTCATTAACATTAATTAACTTTGAACTTTTTTAATCAAAACCTTAACACTGTGAACCAAACATTAACTTTTTTGCTTACCTGTTTTTTGTTTTTTTTTTAAACTTACCTCCCGAGGACAAACCTCTCCTCCCCCATGGGACAATGTGCGAAGTGCAAATCGCACAGAGTTGTGGCGAAGTACATTCCGCATTTTGTCCCAAGTGAAAGGAGAGGTTTCTGGCAGCCCTGTGTATTAGGGTCTCTGGAAACCCGATGTTTGGTTTCACACTGCATATTGACATATCCGGTGGGTCGAGCCCGCCGCACCGTACCGTCCAAAACAGACCTTCAGGGTATACCACAAGAGTAGCATTCGGCCTAGTAATGAACTGCGTCGCCGTAGACTAACATGACTTCCGGGCCGACCCAAACTGCTGCAGAAGCCACGCAGTAACGTAAGCATGCACTAGCGTTAAGTCAAGCACTTCCGGCGTAGGGGGGACCGCAAAGTGTGACTTTCGCTAGGCATTTTGCCCTAACGCATCGCAGCAGTGTGAAATAGCACTGAGAGACCCTTGTGTGCCTACCGCTGTGTCTGTAGTTCCCTACTCTCTAATAGTGTACCTCCTCGTGGTACCTCTCAAAACACTCCCCTAGGCATAGGCCAGGCTGGTCAGGGCAGCGGGGACAATAAACAGTGGTGTCACGCCTTGTTCCAGCCCTGCTGCAGACACGACAACGTTTTCTTCGGATTCGTTGACCTGGGGTACTCGGAATTGGATAGGCGTAATGCCTTCCATGCAGCCGGCTAGTTGCATCTTGGGGTTGGGCCCGGACACCTCCTGGATACAGGAGTTCCATAGTGATCTGTTTCTGAAATTGAAGAAACGATCCAGTTCTCCCAGCCTTACTGTAGAGAACAAAGCTGTTGTAAACTGCCAATTGAATTAAATAAAAAGACACTTTTTTTATACCAGTGCCTTGTTGTGCGGGAAAGTAAATAGGGCGCTAACCTCTGGTCATTGAAATCCACCCCTCCCATGTTGGTATTATACTCGTGGACGACAAGGGGTTTTTCAATGACCTCAGTTCGCCGTTGAATTTCAACTGTCGTGTCTGCGTGAATGGTGGACAGAAAGTAAATGTCCCTCTTGTCCTTCCATTTCAACGCGAGCAGGTCGTCAGCACTCAATGCGGCCCTCTGCCCCCGTTAAAGTTTGGTGGTAATGAGCCGTAGGGGGAAGCCCTGGTGACTAGGCCGCACGGTGCTACAGCATCGGATTCCTTATAACTTTAAAGAGGAACTGTAACATCAAAATGTCCCCTGGGGGGTACTCACCTCGGGTGGGGGAAGCCTCAGGATCCTAATGAGGCTTCCCACGCCGTCCTCCGTCACTCGGGGGTCTCACTGCAGCCCTCTGTACAGCGTCGACATAAATATTTACCTTCCCGGCTCCTGCGCAGGCGCTCTGGTGGCTGTCGGCTCCGAAGTAGGCGGAAATACCCGATCGTCGTCGGGTCTGCTCTACTGCGCAGGCGCAAGTCTCCGGCGCCTGCGCAGTAGAGCGGACCCGACGGAGATCGGGTATTTCTGTCTAGTTCCGAGCCGAAAGCAGCCACAGCGCCCCCGCTGGAGCCTGCAAAGGTAAATATTGAACTGACATTCGGGTCTGTCGCCGGCTGTTCGGAGGGCTGCAGCGAGACCCCCGTGGGACAGAGGACGGCGTGGGAAGCCTCATTAGGATCCCGAGGCTTCCCCCACCCGAGGTGAGTACCCCCCAGGGGATCTTTTTGATGTTACAGAGTCTCTTTAAGTGCTGATAGAGGGCCACACTTGAGTAGTAATTGTCCACATAAAGATGGTACCCCTTCTGGAACAAGGGTGACGCCAAGTCCCACACAACCTTTCCACTGCTCCCCAGGTAGTGAGGGCATCCGACCGGCTCCAATTTGGAGTCTTTTCCCTCATAGATCCTAAAATAAGATGTATAGCCTGTGGCTCTTTTACAGAGCTTACACAGTTTCACCCAATACCGGGCACGCTTGCTTGGGATGTACTGTTTGATGCCAAGGCACCCGGTAAAACGTATGAGGGACTCGTCTACGCAGATTTGCTGTTCAGGGGTATAAGCATCTGCAAATTTTGATGACAGGTGGTCTATGAGGGGCCGAATTTTGTGGAGCCGGTCAAAAGCAGGGTGGTCACGTTCATGACAGGTTTCGTCATCATTGAAGTGCAGGAAGCGCAGGATATTCTCATATCGTGTCCTGGACATGGCAGCAGAGTACAAGGGAACATGTTGTGATGGGTCCGTAGACCAATAAGACCGCAACACATTTTGTTTGATTAGTCCCATGTGTAAGAGAAGGCCCCAAAAAATTTTAATTTCGGAAACTTGGACTGGTTTCCACCGAAATGGCTGGGCAAGGGGGACATTCGGATTGGCGGTTAGAAATTGTGTGGCTTTACGATTGGTCTCTGCCATGACTAGGTCTAAGAGATCCTTTGTGATGAACAGATAAAAAAAAGTCTAGGGGCGATCCTAGATTATCTGTCTCCACCTGGACTCCAGACTGGGCGGTGAAAGGGGGCAGTACGGGTGCGGCGGTATCAGGGGATTGCCAATTTGGATTTGCCAGCACCTCTGGTAAACTAGGGGTAGTACGGGCCCGTCTCCTTGGTGGCTGCGACTGGGGTGTTACTGCACGTGCCACCGAACCAGTTTCAACTTCCATGCTGGTGCTCGCCACTTCACCAGGGTGTACGGAAGTACTGGTTCCAGGTCCAGGAGATTCTGTGCTGCTGGTGCCTGCCCCACCATGAAATCTCAGACCAGCACGAGCACCACTCTGCTGCCCTTGAGGCTGATCCTGCTCCACCTGTGGTCCAACGACATGGGGTGTGGTACGCCTGGCTCTAGCCGGGACCTCAACCTCGTCATCGCTATCGGTCAGTGAGCCACTGCTCAATTCAGGTTCAAACTCTGACCCAGATGATTCGTCGAATGGTTCGTCCCAATCGTCCTCATCCGACTGGGCCATGTACCTGAACACCTCATCATCGGAATACCCCTTTCTTGCCATGGTGGACTGCTAAATTTAGGGGGTATTCCTCTGAGACTACCCAGGAAAAAGAGTACCTACCTAGCGAAAGGGAGTATTTGAGAGGTAGAAAGCTGTGATCACTGAGTTTTGATAAAAAAAAAAATCAAAACTGATGTTTACAGTGCACAGCTAGTGTACAGTGGTTTTTGCAGTGATCAGAAAAAAAAAATTCTGTCACTGCGGTGGGGTGGGCAAAACGCAAGTGCAGGCGAAGGATCAGACCTGATCGGGCAAACACTGCGTTTTTTTAGTGGATCCTAGTGACCTTAATAGATCTGACTGCGATCAGTAATGATCACTTACAGATACTATATAGTAACAATGTTGATTAGCGACAGTGATGACGCTAATTGGTGACTGTGGTGCAGTGGGCTGAGCACTAACTGACACTAACAAAGGGGGCCTAGTTAACTGGCCTAACTGCTAACACTAGTGATACTAAAAAAGTGACAGTTTTCACTGATCACTGTTTTTAGATCACTAGAATAGTGACAGGGGGGTGGTGGCGAGTGGGGAATCAGAGGCAATCAGAAACAATCACAGGGCAATCGCGGGACAATCAAAGCCAATCACAGGGCAATCAAAGCCAATCACGGGACAATCAAAGCCAATCACCGGGCAATCGCGGGACAATCAAAGCCAATCACTGGACAATCAAAGCCAATCACAGGGCAATCACAGCCAATCACAAGGCAATCACAGCCCAATCATAGGCCAATCACGGGGCAATCACAGCCGATCACGGGACAATCAAAGCCGATCACGGGACAATCAAATACAATTACGGGACAATCAAATGCAGTTACAGCACAATCAAATACAATGCACTGGGAAGGTGATTGGGGGGGGGGGGGGGGGGTCTGAGGGCGATCGGAGGGTGAGGGGGGTTGATTAGGTGCCCGCACGGGGCAGATTGGGTCCTGATCTGATGGGTGGCAGACACAGGGGGTGACCGATGGGAGATCAGTGAGTGATTACAGGGGAGAATAGATGTAAACAATGCACTGGGGAGGTTATCAGGAGGGGGGGGGGGGGTCTGAGGGCAATTTGAGGGTCTGGGTGGGTGATCAGGTGCCCCCAAGGGACAGTTTAGGGTCTGCTCTGATGGGTGGTGGTGACAAGGGGTGATAGACAGGTGATCAGTGGGTGATCAGAGGGTAAGGCAGATGTATACAAGTGTATACAGTATACAGGGGGGTGGTCTGGGGGGATCTGAAGGTAGGAAGGGGTGATCAAGGGACCCTAGGGGGCAGTTAGGGACCTAATCTAAATATTAGCGTCGGCAGATAGTGGCAGGGGGTGATTGATGGGTTTATTAGGGGGTGCTTGGGTGCAAATACTGCTGTGCTGGGGTGGTCAGGGGGGGTCCTGAGGGCTGGGGTGGGCGATCGGGGGGTCTGTGGGTGTAAAAAACCTGTTTTGTCCACTGACTACAGGGCTGCCTCCTCCTCGGACGATCGCATGGACGAAGAGTGCAGAGGAGGAGGAGGCAGCCTGTATAATACACTTTGTCATGTAAACAAAGTGTATTATACATTTTGATTGGCCCAGATCGTAATTTTAAACCCCGCTGCTAATTGGCCGGCGGGGTATCGGGCCAGGTGGGCGGGAACTTTTGCCGGCGGCAGCGGGCGTCATAAATGACGCAATCGCTCCCCGGAAACGCCTTAAGGACCCGCCGCCATCAAGCGTATTGCGGTCCTTAAGGCGCCCACTTTGCCGCCGCCCATGGGCTGTGGTCGGTCAGAAAGTGGTTAAGCGGAGTAGTGAAATTCAGGGGCCATGGTTTGTAACAGACTGCTGAATCAAAAAGATTTTCCTCTGTCTGAAGAATGTTTGCTGGAGTAATAATTCTTAATCTTTAGGCAAATCTTAAAAGTTTACTTTGTCTTGGACAATATTGAAGCCAAATGTCCTTGTTTACAGTCCAAGGTGCAAGCTGGCCAGAGACCGCTTGGAGTTACAAGGTGAAGATTCTGATATAGAAGTTCTTATAATCTTATTATGAGGAATTCTATATATGTATGTCATTATATATAGCATGTCATATATAGTAATGTAATAAGCATTATCCTATATTATTTTATATAGTTAAGTGGATAGTATATGGGGATTAAATATCATATATCAGCTTATGAAACGGTCAGAGCTACAATGTGTTTTAGTTTAATGTTTAACTCAGTGACCAGACACTTAAAGAGAGTCTGAAGCGAGAATAGATCTCGCTTCAGACCTCATAGTTAGCAGGGGCACGTGTGCCCCTGCTAAACCGCCGCTATCCCGCGGCTTAACGGGGGTCCCTGTCCCCCCAAATCCCGTCCGCAATGCGGGTGAGCGCTTCCTGGTTGGGGCAGGGCTAACCGCCGCAGCCCTGCCCCACGCGCGTCTGTCAGCGCGTATCTCCGCCTCTTCCCCGCCCCTCTCAGTCTTCCTTCACTAAGAGGGGCGGGGAAGAGGCGGCGATGCGCATCTGATAGATGCGACTGGAAGCAGGGCTGCGGCCGTTAGCCCTTGCCTCCAGGAAGCAAAGTCCACGACCAACTTTGCGACCAACTTTTGCGGGGGGTGGGTTGGGGGTGAAGGGACCCCCGTTTAGCCGCGGGATAGCAGCGTTTTGTGCCCCTGCTATATATGAGAGCTGAAGCGAGATTTAGTCTCACTTCAGTGTCTCTTTAAGAACCATATTTACTAGAATAACATTTTTGGATCAAATGATTGTTCTCAAACAGAGCCATAACTTATTGTTGACCTGTTTTATGTGTTAAGGTATTAAGGGATTATGATCATTCTTCCAATCTAATGAACTGTCAACATAGTGTTGGACATGGTATTAACAGGTCAAGAGGTTATTCTTTTATTTTTATAATATATCTTATACGAGTGTGCCCCCTGCTGGAGGAAATTACACATTCAGAAATAATGTCACATGATTTATATAAAGCTGATACTTAAATGAGCTAGTTAAATAGAAATTTGAAAGAATACGCCAACCAACTCCAATTGGATCTTAGTTAATCCGTGGAGGTTGGATTATTGATAAGAGGAAACAAATAATGAGTGCATTGGACACTCGAGAGACTCATCATTTCAAAAGGACACACTTTCTAAAAGAAACGCACTCTCCTGTGAAAGACACACAACCTCTGAAAGAAGGGATCCCAGACTCTCATGCCCAACCAGCCTTGAGGCCACTCCCAGATCGGGTTAGCAGTGCAGGCCTGGCAAGATTCCTTACTCCATTTTATTGGTAACTATACATTTTTAAATATATCAAAGCCAACTAAGTTAGGGGCTTGGATTTTCAATGATTCTATACCTAGTATAGAATACCCTGAACATGTGACCTTCCTGGAATTGCAACTAGGAATATCCTTGTTTGATTTGGGTTCATTTTTCTCTACATTTTTTATTAATGCATGTTTTTCCTCCAAGCGTATAACTTGTTATAGAGAGATAAAAGATTGGTTGACATATAAAGGTTTCATTTACAGATCAGGTCATAATTGCATAATTTCATATATTTTTCCTTTGATTTCAAATCAAATTTTTTTTTTATAAAATAAGTGTTTACAGATCAGTAAACATTAAACTTGTTTTATATATTGAGGTTTCTAGACCAGCTAGATCTGCTTCCATATTTTTTTCCTTGTTAGATTGTGCATTACAATCAAGCCTTGCAAATAAGATAAAATGTCTGCCATCTTGCGTTTGGACAGCCTATTGTGATTGATTGATTTTATTGGTTAATATCTGTGGTCAACTTTGCTCTGAAGTGTATAGTCAGCTTATACTGAGAAGTACCTTGTGGTTATTATTATCCTCATTCACACCCCCAGACCAGTCAACAGGCCAGGGGGAGGGGTGGGTCTGCTCCTCTCCCCATCCTGCACATTCCATGTCCTCACTCCACCTTCCTCCCTACAATTCACATCATTTGAGGCCCACACTATCCGCCTATACAATCGCCTCCCAGCCATTGTTGCAGTCTTATACCGCCCTCCAGGCTCCACATGACAATTTCTCAACAACCTTGCCTCCTAGCTCCCACACATCCTCTCCTCCTCCCCACCATAATCCTCAGGGATTTCAATATTCCCATCAATGAACCCAAGAACTCTGTTGTGACCCGGCTACTCACCATAGCCAACTCACATGGCCTAGTACAACACACCAACGCCCCCACTCACACTGCACGTCACTAGAGATGTGGCGAACGGTTCCCGAACCGTTCGCCGGCGAACATCTCTGAATACATGGGCCTCTTACTACTTCCGGGTCGCAATGACCCGGAGTAGTACGTCTGCGCTGCCCGGCGGAGCGCGTCCTAGATCGCGCTCCCATTGCCGGGCACTCTGCGCATGTGTGTGACGTCATGAGTGACGTCACGCTCATGCGCAGAGAGTGCCCGGCAACAGGAGCGCGATCTAGGACGCGCTCCGCCGGGCAGCGCAGGCGTACTACTCCGGGTCATTGCGACCCGGAAGTAGTAAGAGGCCCAGAGAGGTTCGCCAGGCGAACTGTTCGGCCCAACACTACACGTCGCACCCTCGACCTTATATTCACTAAATCCACCACCATTGCAGACCTCGACATCGCACCATTTCCACCCTCAGACCATTACCTTCTCACCTTCAATCTCCACATGGAAGGCACCTCCAAACTACCCGCCCACCCCCCCCCCCCCCCCCCACCTGGTCGATGGCAGCGAGACCTACGCAAGCTCAACCCTGGCGTCCTTGCTGACTCCCTCCATGGCTCCCCACCCTAACCTGTCCTAATCTTGCTGCAGCTCATTATCAAACTCTCTTATCAGCCCTAGAGAAAGCTGCTCCACCAATATTCCGCCGCAACCGACTCCCTAACCCCCAGCCCTGGCGCACTACCCATACTCGCAACCTCCAGAGGGAAACACGTGCCACTGAACGACAATGGAGGAAAACGCAACTAAACCAGGATTTCTTACAGTACAAGACTAACCTGCTGCAGTTCCACACTGCCTTTGCTCATGCGAAGCAGGAATACTTTACCAAGCTCATCGGAGCACAAGCTTCCAATCCCCGGCATCTTTTTGGCACCTTCAACTCCCTGCTTAACCCCCCCCCCCCTTCTGTTTCCTCCCTCTCTGCCACAGATTTAGCCACCCACTTCACCAACAAAATGGTCTCCATCCGTCAGGAAATATCCAACCTTCAATCTTCACCTCCCACCCGCTCACAACCAACTCCTCCTCCACCCTATCCTCCCCTCACCTCCTTCACTCCTACTACCACTGAGGAAGTCAACCACCTACTGCAGACTTCCCATACCACTACCTCCCCCCCTTTGACCCTATCCCTTCTGATCTATTTCAGCCTCACTTCACGGATCTGGCCCCAGTCCTTACTACCCTGTTTAACCTCTCCCTATCCACAGGGCACCTTCCCCTCAGACTTCAAGCAGGCCACAGTACTGCCCCTGCTCAAGAAACCCTCCCTCAACCCCTCGCTACCCTCCAACTACCGCCCGATCTCCCTCCTCCCCTTTGCCTCAAAATTCCTTGAGCGTCTGGTTCACAAACGCCTGACCCAGTACCTCAATGCCAACTCACTACTAGACCCACTGCAATCTGGATTTCGGCCTGCCCACTCAACCGAAACGGCTCTCACCAAAGTGGTCAATGACCTTGCCTTAGCTAAAGCTGATGGTAAATACTCCATTCTCCTCCTCCTTGACCTTTCAGCAGCTTTTGATACAGTAGATCATCCTCTACTCCTCCAGTCCCTCCAATCCATGGGCATTCACAATCTCACCCTGACCTGGCTTTCATCCTACCTCTCCAACCGCTCCTTCACAACCTCCTTCAATGAGTCCTCGTCCACCCCCAACCACCTCTCAGTGGGAGTCCCCAAAGGCTCGGTCCTTGGCCCCCTACTGTTCTCCCTATACACAACCTACATTGGCAAGGTTATCTCCTCCATGGGTTTTAACTATTATCTGTATGCAGATGACACCCAAATCTACCTCCACACCCCTGACATACCCACCACTACCATGGACAAGGTCTCCTCCTGCCTATCTGCCATCTCCTCCTGGATGTCCGCTAGGTTCCTGAAACTAAATCTAGACAAAACGGAATTTATGATCTTCCCACCCCGGTCATCCCTGGACCTCCCAGATGTGCAGGTCACTGTTAACCACACTACCATTCGCCTTACCTCTCAAGCCTGCTGTCTGGGTGTCACCCTGGACTCCGCACTCTCCTTCACTCCCCACATCCAAAACCTCACAAAGTCCTGCAACTTCCACCTTCGTAACATCTGTAAGATTCGCCCTTTCCTGACCTCTGCCACCACCAAACTCCTCATCCATGCCCTCATAATTTCCCGTCTCGACTACTGCAATGCCCTTCTGTCTGGTCTCCCTATGACCCAAATAGCCCCACTGCAGTCCATCATGAATGCGGCAGCCAGAATTATCCACTCCTCCCATCGCTCCACCAGGGCGGCTCCCCTCCGTGAATCCCTCCACTGGCTTCCTATCCAGTCCAGAATCAGATTCAAGATATTGTGTCTGACCTACAAATCCGTCCACAAAACCTGTCCAACCTACATTTCTGATCTTACTCAGAGATACACAACCAAGCCGCTCACTCCGCTCCTCCAATGAACTTCGCCTGACCCTCCCCCGCATCACCCAGTCCCATGCACGTCTCCAAGACTTCTCAAGAGCCGCTCCAACACTATGGAACTCCCTACCATTAGAGCAGCCCCCTCCTTCAACACCTTCAAGAAGGCCCTCCTTTTCACTCTGGCCTACCACCCCTCACAATTGCTCTAAACCCACAGCTGAACTCTGGTCCCCTACCTCTCGTGTCCCTACCTCTCCCTCTAGATTGTAAGCCTTTGGGCAGGGTCCTCCTCCTTTTGTGTCCTACCTGATCATGCACCTCCATTACTGTGCACCCATGCTATGCATTTGAGTGAAGCTAACTTGCCTAATCTCTATGCTCCCCTCCAGTGACTGACTTAGCATTACCTTGTACTCATACTGTGCTGTGTGATCTGGTTTTCTTGTATTCCTGTATTGTCATATTGCTGTTTGTCACCCCTAAATATTGTCTGTAACCTAAATTAATGTCCAGCGCTGCGTAATATATTGGCGCTTTATAAATACAATAAATATCAATAATAATAATTTGTGGTTATTGTTTGATTCATATTATTTGATTTGTAATCATTTTAACAACTTTTATATATTTAATAAATTATTTTTTAAAAGTAAAGAGTTGTCCTGACTTTTCACTCTTTGTACCAGTAGCTTGAGAAACTCGCTATTGGGCGTTTTAATATAAGACTCCTCCCATTATTTTTTAGTAGGAGGCCTTCGTTTTTGATTTTATACATACGGTTATAGTTTATATAATCGTATCGCATAACGCCTGACAAGCTTAACCATTTAACGACCGCCTAACGGCGGCAGGTCGTTAGTAGTTTCCCATGGAAACAACGAGCGGCCTTTCCATGTCAGTTCATGGAGGGTGTCTCTGTGAACAGTCTGCGAGCCGCCTATCGCGGCTCGCAGGCTAAATGTAATAACGCGGGGACCTTACCCTTCTCTTATTGAGAGAGACATCGGTTCCACGCTGCGAAGCATGTTTGCAGGGACATGCAAACTTCTCGGGGTCCCCCAGAGAAGGCTGCACGTGCCGTCCCTGCAAACATGCTTCGTAGCGTGGAACCGATGTCTCTCTCAATAAGAGAAGGGTAAGGTCCCCTAATAAGTTGAATAATGTGTAATGCATAGGTTTGCTTCCATTATTTGTATTGTGAGATGCATTAGTTCTTAATGCACCTGTTCTACTGCAATGAGCACAGTTGTGCCTTTGTGAGGCTTATTAGCCCTACGCAGTGAGTGTTTATTAGGTGCATCTTGGTTAGATGCCCGACCATTTCATTGAATCTCTTGTTGCATAGCATTTTATTATAGTGCTGCACTGTATAAAGTATACATAGTGCTGTATTAAAGCAAACCTGGATGGAAAATCAACGTATGATAAGTAATGACCCTTTGAAGTTTTCAGCACTAAAATATTAGCAGTCTCTTTTTTTCAGCCAAACAGAAAGGTCTCACCTATTTACTTTTAGGACAGAGGGCTGGATTCGACTTGTCATTTGCATATATAACAGCACTCAAAAATCCGGGAAATTAGGGACTTCAGACAAGTTATTAATACAACTATTAATCTATTTGTACCTGTGTTTACACCATCATGTTACATGTTAGCTCATGGAAGCCTTAGGCGAAGGAGAAACTCAGTCTACGTAAGGAAAAAGATGAGGCAGAGCGGTGTGTAGGCTGTTTTTAAGTGCTAGAAAATCAAAGTTATCAAAGTCCCCCTTGCTTTTTTTAACCTTTATGTGAAATGAGTCATATGCAGCTAAAAATAGTGTTTTCAAATTCTGATCACATGGCTACAGTACAGCAAATGAGACTCAGGTTCTGTGGGTGCCACTGCTGCTGCTCCTCCATCGATTGCTGCTGCTCAGACTGCAAGGAGGACTGCACAGACTAAATCTCTCTGAGAAGATTGCAACCTATAGCAGTGACAGTGTGGTGCAGAAAGTGGCAGATATTAGAGCCCTTGTTTACATTCTTTAAAAATGGTTTGATATTATCCAATAAAAAGAAAATAATAGTGCCTGGCATGGGGCTTTTTCCTGAAGCTATCCTCTGATCATGTATTTTCAAGCATACATTCAGTTTCCCTCGCTTTGTGTTAATGTCAGAGCAAAAGGTGAAGAAACCAGTTATAAGTTCAACTCTGCAACAGCTATAAAAAAAGAGAACACTTAAAGAGAAACTGTGACCAAGAATTGAACTTCATTCCAATCAGTAGCTGATAGTCCCCTTTCCCATGAGAAATCTGTTCCTTTTCTCAAACGGATCATCAGGGGGCTCTGTATGGCTGATTTTGTGGTGAAACCCCTCCCACAAATGATGTCAGCGCCTCACAGCACTGAGGTACTGACATCACACTGTGGGAGTCTTGTTGCATTGTGGGAAATAACAGCTGTTTACAACTGCCAAAAAAAGCAAGCAGCATCTCCTTCCAGTGACATCACCTGCCAGTAGTAAAAATGTCACCATGTGATAAATGTCATAATGTAAATCAGGGAGAAGAAAGATTTTACAATGGGAAAACACTGACTAAATCATTTCTACAAAACTATTGAAGAAAATGAAGCACTTTTTTATTACATTATTTTCACTGAAATTCCTCTTTAAAACATTACCTTTGTTTGGAGTTGGTCCATGAGGAGGGGCACGTCCTGGTGGGCCCTGTGACCCCAGGCCTGGTAATAAGGGAGGTGGGGCTTGACCTTTGCCACCCTATGGAAGAAATGAAAATGATATATTAGTACAGCCTACTTAAAGTGAACCTCCGGACTAAGAATCTACTCAGCAGAACTGAAAAGGCTTGGTGTTTCTTTAATAGTTTCACAGCATCAGAACTTTGTTTTTCTTACCAAAGCATCATTTTTAGCTGCATTTTTAGCTAAGCTCCACCCATTAAAGAAAAAAAGCCAGGGCTTTTTTTCCCTGATGCTGTGCAGAGCATGATGGGATTTCCTATGTTGTTAATCACGTTGCCTAGCAACTGGGAGAGGTGCTCAGGACACAGGACAGTTGGAACTCTGTCTCATGCTCCCTGTCACCTCCTTTCAACCAAAAAGATGGCTGCCATCATGAAATCAAACATTTGCCTGTTCTTTTAAAACCGTGTGGGTAAGAGTTTATATTACCTATCTATTTTAATTAACATAACTAATGTAACTTAATGACAGTATGTTTGTTTAGGCTGGAGTTCCTCTTTAATAATCTCATATGATGCAATGATTATGTGCTATGTAATGACTTGCCAGTTAGCCTCACAAACACCCTTTGACTATCCAAAGTGTGGATGCAAAGATAAAAAAAAAATCTATTTTTATTTAAGTTACCGGAGAACAATAATAATTCTTATGAAATAACTTTACATAAAGCAGCAATGAAACTGTTAAGGGCTAGTTCACACTCAGCGCTTGCCTGCTGCTTGCCCTGCTATCGCGTTCGTTCTGCGATTGCGATTCGGCAGCAAAATCTTGAGATTTCTGCGCAATTTGCACTTTTGATTCCCGTCAATAGAACAAGAATCACAGCACAATCGTCTCAAAGATGCTGCATGCAGCGAGTTTGCGATTGATCGCAAATCGCAAACACCACGGTGTGAATCACCAGCGATCAGCAAAGTACTGAAATAGCACCATTTATTGAAAAAACAAATGTATTTCTTGTACATTCCCCTCTTTCAAAGGTGGACAAATGTGAACTCCAGAGATGGCAAGAAGCTCCTGGCACCAGCAGTTTGAGGATCACGCTGATGACTGGCATGGGCCAACTAAGTGATCACCTGGCAGAGGAGTGATATCAATGCAACACACCAATATCAATTCAACACACCAAATTAAGAAAAGTGGGCAGCCTAAAAACCCCTTACCCAGCGTTGGCTCCTCAGTTACCACAAGTGAATGAAGGGTGGGAAGAATATAAAACCTCTTGGAAAGGCCATGCAGTTACGAAGCAGAATTTCTGGACAAAATAGTACAAGACTGCTACCACTGTTACATTTAGTACAACAATCAGTCCTTTGAATTAATTTTGAAAAGTATTGTTGCCATGTTAAAGTTCATTTCACCAACTTCCTGAATAAAATTTGTGAGGCAACAAACAATCCAACAGGACTCTTGTTATTTTCGAATGGGAAAGCGATGAAACTTCTGTGCTACGTACAAACACTGGAATAAACTAGTTTGTGGTGTACGATAAAGCCTGTCACGGACGAGAATCATGACCGTCTCCAGTGTGTGTAGAGTGGCTGCTCGATGTCTGCTAAAGAAATGGCATGCCCTGAAACCCGATTTCGTTGTTCTCCCAACCCACGGAAATCTACTTCATCGTGTGCTGCTCGTTCTCCCTCTGCCCCATGTATCGCAACGGACTTGTCGCTAGCCCAGAGGCTAGTGATCAGTCTGTACAGAGTAGGCACAGCATAGTCGCCCAAGGGATCGTGTACCATTCCTTCCGGGCAACAGATATCCCCCAGTGTGCACAAGGCTATAGGCCTATGCTGGAGGCTGCAAACTATTTTCCATCAGGTGTATACAGACTGGTAATCAGAGCAATGTGATGGTTTTGATGCTGCATTGTGTGCAAAGGCTGCCCTACGACTACAGCAACAGGTTAACAAAAGGCTTCATTACTGACCACAGGCTTTGGTTTAGAAGTGCTTTCCCATCACATTGTCCATTCAAAGGCAAGAGAGAGAAGCAGTAAGGGGCTGTTCACACTAGGGGCGTTTCCGCCTTTTTTCAATCACAGTTGATTTTATTAAAATTGCTCACAAAACGCTTGTGCAATGATTCCCTATGTGAGAGTTCACAGCTGAGTGGTTTGTTTCCGATCCGCTCAGCAAAGCGCTGCCTGTACCACTTTTGAGGCGTTTTTGCTATAATGGAAGGTATACGGAAAAAAAATGCAAAATGCTCACAAAATTGCTTTGTGAAGCGATTGTGTTTTTAAGAATAAACACATTGTATTTATTCTTTTCCGGGTCAAAGAATTCACTTCCTGACTTGCGTCAGGGAGTGGATTACAAATCCGCTCTGAAAAAGTATTTAGAAAAGTGCTTTTTACAAAAATGCAGCACGCAGTGGAGCGCCGGGAGGAGAAAAAAAAAAAACAGCGCACAAAAACGCAAAACGCTTGCGTTTTCGTTTTTAGGTGTGAATGGGCCTGGTTCACACCCAATGTGTTTTTAAATGCTTTACAAAATTCCCACGATTTGAAAAGCACTTGGCTAATGTAACCCTATGAGGGTGTTCCCACAGCAGCGCTATGACGCAAACACGCTACATTTAGTATGTTTTGGAGCGATTCAGCATAAATGAATGTCCAAAACACAAATTCATTCAAAAGTCTTTCTGAAAATCGCTTTGCCAAATGGCAATCACTAAGCAATAGATATTGCAATTTTTGATGTGAACTAAGCCTTACACAGCCTGTGAAGTAGCCAGTCCATACCCATGTGGCCATTAGGGTTCACTATAAAATGGATCATCCCTTTGGTATTGTACACTGACACTAGCTCATTTCCTCCAGAGCAGTGTGGAGCAACTGAATATTACAAATTCTTTTCAAGCTGCTTACCACTGCACTGGGGTAAAACTAGCCAATAAGATTTTCCCCTGCTAGAGCTCTGCTCAGTGGTACCCAATAAACACTAATAGCAGCAGGTTAGTGGACCTTCCTGGTTCTTGCAAAGCTAAATGAATACTGTGTCAGAGACTGGTCAATTTATGCAATATGACAAATAAGCCAATTTATGCAATATGACAAATAAGCCAACATTTCCCTCTCCTATAGAGAGCAGTAAATGCAATGCTCCCATTTTCACATAACAGGGATGACATTTTAATGATTCAATGGCCATACTATCATATAATAATATATGTGGATGTATGTATGTGTGTGTGTGTTTTTGTGTGTGTGTATGTGCAAATCCCTTTCTTACGAATAAAGCTTGCAAGCAAAATTTACAATCCAACTCTTGGGGGAAATCAACCTCTACCCTGTCCTCTATCCAGGTTATAATCAGAAGCTGTTCTGACCGATTCCATTACTTAATGACCCCGCTGAATACATGACTTGGGTTTGATGTCTGAAACAAGAACCCTTTAATCTCCATAGAGGAGAGAGTGCTGTGGATGTTTTTCCTCATCAAAGGTAATAAGGGGCTGAAGTAGACTGCTAATTTGTTGTTTATTTTTTTTAAAGGACAATATTTGTGTTCCAGATTTTACAGTATAAAAAGTCACAACTACAAGTAATTCTGGAAAGAATGCAGTTGAATGAGGATGGTTGCTCTCCCAGAGCTGTACTAGAAGGGCTCTTTCATGCTGTGTATATTGCTGACCCGAAAGTAACATTGCGGTGGGACCGTACAGTGAGGCATACGGTACAATTAAAGTATGCCTCCCTGCCACTGTACACACTTCGGAAACCTACCACACTATGCTGCACTGGATGTGAAAGCCACATAGAAATATCATTGCATTGTGATGATATTGCCCATTGTACAGCACGCACGTGTGAAAGGGCACCTGGGTCCTGAACTGACTGTATTTGTGCAGATGCAGTTCAATGAGTGTTTTTGCAAGCTTGCAAAGGGTTTAGAATTGGCCATACAGTAAAACCCTGGATTGAGAATAACTTGGTTTAAGGGTGCTTTGCAATACAAGCAAAAATGTTGTGAAATTTTGACTTGATATACAAGCAAAGAAAAAAGTATACACGCGACAAATCACCACAACTGAGCCAATAGTTCTTCTCCCTTTGGCACTGCAGGATTGGACTGTAGAGACTGAGCAAAGTCACTTTTCCACAAAATCCTCAAAAGTAGGCAAAAGTAACTGTCAATGGATAAGTTCCTCGGTAAAGCCACACACACAAAAGGTTGGGGTGAGCCAACAGATAGCAATGACTCTGCTAGTTACAGTGAAGGTCTTGTGTACATTTTTATTTTATACAGGTAGTCCCCGACTTACGAATGCCTAACCCGCCGATACAAACGGCATGGATTCTCTGTTTCCATGGGAACAAGCCCCCCCCATAAAATTCAAATCGGACTTTGATTTTTTTTTTTTTAAATCGATTTTCTCAAAAACTACAAGAAAAAATGGCTTTTAACCACTTCACCACTGAGGGGTTTTACCCCTTGAGCACCAGAGCAATTTTCACCTTTCAGCGCTCCTTCCATTCATTCGTCTATAACTTTATCATTACTTATCACAATGACATGAACTATATCTCGTTTTTTCTGCCACCAATTAGGCTTTCTTTAGGTGGGACATTATGTCAAGAATTATTTTATTCTAAATATGTTTTAATGGGAAAATAGGAAAAATGTGGGAAAGAAAATCATTATTTTTCAGTTTTCGGCCATTATAGTTTTTAAATAATGCATGCTACTGTAATTAAAACGCATGAAATGTATTTGACCATTTGTCCTGGTTATAAAACTGTTTAAATTATGTCCCTATCACAATGTTTGGCGCCAATATTTTATTTGGGAATAAAGGTGCATTTTTTTCAGTTTTGCGTCCATCCCTAATTACAAGCCCATAGTTTATAAAGTAACAGTGTTGTACCCTCCTGACATAAATATTTAAAAAGTTCAGTCCCTAAGGTAACTATTTATGTATTTTTTTTGAATTTTACATTTTTTTCTTTTTTTTTTAATTACAAAAAAAAATAATAATTGGGGAGTGTGGGAGGTAATGAGTTAATTTTTTGTGTAAAACTAATGTATTTGTATGTGAAAAATGCTTTAGGGTGTAGTTTTACTATTTGGCCACAAGATGGCCACAGTAACATTTTTTTATGCGACCTGCAAGCGTCCGGAAGTACGCTTGCAGGAAGTGCTATGAGGCTGGGAACGTTTTTTTTTCTCACAATGATCGCGCTGCTTCTCAAAGAAGCAGCCGATCATTGCTGGGGGGCTTAGATCAACGAACGGGAATGGTTTTTCCCGTTCATTGATCTCCGGGCGAGCGGGCAGCAGCGTGTATGCAAGCGGCGTGCATGCGAGTGTGCGCATGAGCGAGCGGGAGTGCGGGCAGCGGCGGGAGTGCGGGAAGTACGGATTTCTCCGTCCCTGGTGGTAAAAGGATGGAATGAGCACCTTCTCATAAGTTCTTCTAATTAAGAGGTAAGCTCAAATTTTTTACATGCCTTTTTTTCCATTTGTACAAAAGTAGCTTCACAACACTGTGTTTCCCCCTCTGCACTCCAAGTCCCTGGACAGGGAAATGCAGCATATCTTATAAACATTTCACAGGTTACCAAATTCCTTATGTGAGCTCAGAAATGACTGTATGCAATGATCCCCAGTCCTCTTCAGTAATCCATACTCCCGCTATTATAACCTGGTGACTGTTGCATGCCACATATGGTCTCATGGAGTGTATACACTGGTGGCATGCTTTGTGTCAGGAATATCTCATGACCACATTAGGATAAAGTAGAACTGTGATCTATATGGCTTTAATGCTGGATGAGCACCATTTTCTGCTGAGGCATTTAGAGTGTAAACTGGTGCCCCAGATAAATGTAAAACATTTTTTTTTCTGTTTTAACACATAAGTGAAAGATCTCAAATTATAAAAATAAAAATGATGGATTTTAACTGAAATCCTCTACTGTAGACATGCAGAGACTGAGAAATCTAGAGTATGTTCCCGACATGTTTTATTTTGTGACCATTGATAAAGGAATCCGGCAGCACAGGACCCCATATAGGCTACATTCACAGCAATGCGCGGTGTCAGACAATATAATTGGATTGCTAATTGCCACCTCGGATTCCCTTTAAATACCAAGTTTAGGCACAGCTTCTTTCATTTAACCACTCTACCCCCGCCCGTACGAATTTCTCTGTCCCTTTTTCCATCATTTAACCCCCAGGGACAGAGAAATCCGTACTTTGCGCACTCCCGCCGCTGCCCGCGCTCCCGCTCGTAAACACGCCGCCCACCGCTAGTAAACACTTATGTGTTAAAACAGAAAAAAAATTTTTTTACATTTATCTGGGGCACCAGTTTACACTCTAAATGCCTCAGCAGAAAATGGTGCTCATCCAGCATTAAAGCCATATAGATCACAGTTCTACTTTATCCTAATGTGGTCATGAGATATTCCTGACACAAAGCATGCCACCAGTGTATACACTCCATGAGACCATATGTGGCATGCAACAGTCACCAGGTTATAATAGCGAGAGTATGGATTACTGAAGAGGACTGGGGATCATTGCATACAGTCATTTCTGAGCTCACATAAGGAATTTGGTAACCTGTGAAATGTTTATCAGATATGCTGCATTTCCCTGTCCAGGGACTTGGAGTGCAGAGGGGGAAACACAGTGTTGTGAAGCTACTTTTGTACAAATGGAAAAAAAGGCATGTAAAAAATTTGAGCTTACCTCTTAGTTAGAAGAACTTATGAGAAGGTGCTCATTCCATCCTTTTACCACCAGGGACGGAGAAATCCGTACTTCCCGCACTCCCGCCGCTGCCCGCACTCCCGCTCGCTCATGCGCACACTCGCATGCACGCCGCTTGCATGCACGCTGCTGCCCGCTCGCCCGGAGATCAATGAACGGGAAAATCCATTCCCGTTCGTTGATCTAAGACCCGCAATGATCCGCTGCTCTCCGATGGGCAGCGCGATCACTGTGAAAAAAAACTCACGTGTCCAGCCTCCTTATACTTCCTCCGAGCGTCCGGAAGGACGCTTGGAGGTCGCATTAGACAAAAAGTTACTGTTGCCATCTTGTGGCCAAATAGTAAAACTACACCCTAAAAATGTTTCAAACACAAATGAATTAGTTATACACAACAAATTAACTCATTACCTCCCACACTCCCCATTTTTTTTTTTTGTAATGAAAAAAAAATTAAAAAATTTTCAATTAAAAAAAATACATAAATAGTTACCTTAGGGACTGAACTTTTTAAATATTTATGTCAGGAGGGTACAACACTGTTACTATAAACTATGGGCTTGTAATTAGGGATGGACGCAAAACTGAAAAAAATGCACCTTTATTTCCAAATAAAATATTGGCGCCAAACATTGTGATAGGGACATAATTTAAATGGTTTTATAACCGGGACAAAAGGGCAAATAAATTTCATGGGTTTTAATTACAGTAGCATGCATTATTTAAAAACTATAATGGCCGAAAACTGAAACTGAAGCCGAAAACTGAAAAATAATTAATTTTTTCCCACATTTTTCCTATTTTCCCATTAAAACACATGAATAAAATAATTTTTGGCATAATGTCCCACCTAAAGAAAGCCTAATTGGTGGCGGAAAAAACAAAATATAGTTCATTTCATTGTGATAAGTAATGATAAAGTTATAGACGAATGAATGGAAGGAGCGCTGAAAGGTGAAAATTGCTCTGGTGCTCAGGGGGTAAAACTGCTCAGTGGTGAAGTGGTTAATACATGCAATACAACAATAGTTTTTATGAATTTAGAATGTTTTTTTCTTTAAAAAAAAAATGTAGGTTTTAGCCAGTTAAAGTATGTGCAACGTAATTTCATAGTTTCTCATTTCCTCCTCAGCACTTTCCAAATGTCCACCTACTTGCTCTCCCTGCCCTAATCAGTAAGAAGCCGGGATCGGCTGTTAGTTAGCAAAGCAGGTGTTCAGCTGACACATCAATCATACAACACAATAGATAAATATATGCGCGCTGCGTGTTACAACCAGGACTAAAGGATATTATATCCATAGTAAATCAATTCTCCAATGCCAGTGTCAGTCAATGAAAGGAGGAAAGGTAGCATCCAGTGCGGCACTCTCAGCGGTGGGATTTTACAAGTGTCTGTATCAGAAAAAGGAGAGAGAAGAGAGCGCCTCTATGGTGCAATACCTTTAATGCAGTTTGCAAATTGCAAAAGAAATGCACGTACAAGATCACAAATCTGCAAGCATATCTCACATGCTCAATGTTCCAATCCTCGGATGTCGACCGTGGCCAGCGGGGACATAAACAAGGGTCAGTCGCATTTCGACACGCGTTTCGTCACGCCAGTGTGTCTTTGTCAAGTCAGGATGATCCTGACTTGACAAAGACACACTGGCGTGTCGAAACGCATCATCATTATAACCCGGCACATAGAGCTTGCCTGGACTCCAGACCTACCACGGACCCTTGTTGATGACCCCCGCTGGCCACGGTCAACGTCCGAGGAGTGGAACATTGAGCATGTGAGATATGCTTGCAAATGTATGCGGTTTTCAACGTGCAATTATTCTGCAATTTGCAAACTGAATTTAAAGTATTGCACCATAGAGGCGCTCTCTTCTCTCCCCTTTTTTTTAATACAGACATATCAATCATGCCTGTGGGACTAAAGGGGAGTGGTTCAGACTGACTGGGTGCGAGGAGACAGTCAATGAGAGTCTGTGAAACAGTGGAGCAGGTCATTTTTCATTTTGCAAAAACTTGTTGGGATATCTATGGTTTGTGGCGGTGTACAAAATGATAATATAAATTGTAAACAGCTAAAGAAACAGTAGGATACAGATTATACACAAATGGGCAGGTCAGCTAATGCATTGTACATGGAGATGGAGAACATGTACCCACATTACACAGCAGGAATAACAAATAAGGGGAAAGAAAGCCCTGCCCTTAAGCTTACATTCTAAGGTTATGATTAAAGTGAGTCAAAGCTTTGTGTACATATGTTTTAAAAACAGGAGTTTGAGTTGAAGACAAGTTAAAATGGAACCTGAACTCTTGCACAGGACAGAAGGAAAACAGAGAGCAATGCACCTTGTATGTATTTAGAGAGCGTTTAGCATGTTAATTCCCCCTCATGTGTGTCTAATCACAAGTTGTAATCTGATCTCTCCCCGTGCCACATGACTGCCAATGGCAGAGATGGCAGATAAGGTCATTTGAAAGCACAGGCTGTTAAAGGGACTCCGAGCACCTCATGGGCATGCCTTTAAGACAGACGACTTCCAACAAAGTCGTGCTATGACCCCTCTGGAGGAGCCTCTTGCAATGGCCATGCATTTCACTTCCTCTTCCTGCTTCATTCAGTGATGCACATCTCTAACAGAGAAGACAGGGGTGACCCGGAAGTTATAACATAGCCAAGATGGTAGCTGCAATTTTTAAATTGAAATCGAACGAAAACTATTTGGTGTAGATTCATGCATCAAATGAAAGAGGAGAGCACAAGCTACAGAATGGTATGCATCTTTAAGTACTTTGCAGTACTGGTCAAAGTCTTAATGGCATGCCCATGAGAGGTGCTCGGAGTCCCTTTAACAATCGGTCTGCTTCCATTAATCAGGAAGTAGAAACAAGGCAGAATTATTTTAGGATTTGTATCAGCTGTAACAAAGTAATGTTTTTTGTTTAAAGGTTATTATGCTGTTGTGTATCTTTTAGAGCAGAGAGGATGTTCTGAGTTCAGGTTCCCTGGCGGTATGATTATTTCCAGATTTTAGTGTTCGATTTAGTGCAATTTTTTCCCACGCTTTTAGACCCTAAAGCTCATACAGCTAAATATATCTGTGGCAGCCCTGCACATTACACACCTATGGATCCAGCTCGTGGTTACCTTTTTTGAGCAGAGGAGGTTAAACTGAGGCGTTGGAGTCAAAGAATTCATATGTTGACAGTCTGTTTACAAGTAAAATTCTGATGTTTCTAACTTCATTTTTAGATCTGGTGGAAGACAGGAAGGTTCAGATGAGCTTTAAAGCGTCTGTGTAGATAGATGTGCTCAAACTGAACCAAGATGACCTTCTCTGAAATGAATGTTAAAAGGACAGATGGACTGTAGAATAGGGTTCATCTACACAGACAGTACAGGTTTTCTGGAAGGCTTGCTCATTTCCAGCTGCATATTAGTTTCTATAGTTAAATGTGTTTAGTTTGTATCAACTTTGTCACGTGTAATGGAAGGTAAGTACTGATGAAATAAACAGCCTTGCCTTTTATTATACCATTTTGTTTTATTTTGTTACAGAACAGAAAGCTGTGAGATTGCTTGCAATTAAGTAATGATGGCAGAAATAAGGCCTCATTCCCATCTACTTAGCGCAGATGGCTGTGTGATCAGAACGCAGCAAATACGATCGCACGCCCTCTGCGCCACTACCCGCTGCACTACTGATACCATCCACTGTCAGTAATGGGATCAGCTCTGCACTTGCGGGCAAAATGCAGGCAGCAGTACGCAAGCGCATCATAGCGCATTGTACTGCTGCACAGCGCAGTAGATGTGAACAGCAGAAGGGCTGTCTATGCCCTTCCGCCGGTCCTGCGTGTCAACACGTCATATGCGCTTCCAAATGCGCACGGAAGCGCGTATGATGTGAACAAGGCCTAAGACTTTAGCGCTGGTGAAAAAGATTTGTTAAACAAATACGGGGTACTGATCAATAGGTGGCTTGAAGAGAAGACGACCATTTTTGGCTGCGTGAATCCTAATGACTATCCTGTATACAGGTAGTCCCCAGTTACCGAACGAGATAGGGACTGTAGGTTCATTCTTAAAGCCAATGGGTACCGGATTAAAAAAGAAAAAGTCAGATACTCACCTAAGGAGAGGGAAGGCTCGGTCCTAATGAGCCTTCCCTCTCCTCTCCCGGTGCCCTCGGTGCTGCGCTGGCTCCCCCGTTCGCGTCCGCCGCCGCAGGGACTTCGGAGGTCTTCGGGAGCACTCGGGCTTCCGAAGACGGTCCGCTCCATACTACGTACGCGCGAGTGCGTCATAGAGGGCACTCGCGCATGCGTAGTATGGAGCGGACGCGTCATCGGGAGCCCGAGTGCTCCCGAAGGCTTCCGAAAGCTCCCGAAGGCATGCGGAAGTGGCAGTATTTGACCGAACTGGTCGAATACTGCCACAGGGGATCCTGCGCGGGACCGGGCACCGGGAGAGGAGGGAGAAGGCTCATTAGGACCGAGCCTTCCCTCTCCTTAGGTGAGTATCTGAATTTTTCTTTTTTAATCTGGTAAACATTCACTTTAAAGGACTTACGAGGCCAACAGAGCAAAAAAAAGTTAATTACCTGCATCGACGTTTAAGGCACGGAGGACGCCGTCCGCGCCCTCCAAGCTAATCCGCCGGGTCCCCCCGCTCATTAGCCGGGCTGGCTCCCGACCCGGCTCCCGACCCCACGCCCCGGGTCGGGCTCTCCTGCCTCTCCAAAAATGGCCGCTTCCTCTGGCCGCGGCTGCGCAGTCCGCCTGGCCGCGAGTGCGGCTGTGCAGCTCTAGGGCCAACCCCCCCGATCCACACTACGTAGCGTGGATCGGGGGGGGGGGGGTGTGTTTGGCCCTAGGGCTGCGCAGCTGCACTTGCGGCCAGGCGGACTGCGCAGCCGTGGCCAGAGGAAGCGGCCATTTTTGGAGAGGCAGGAGAGCCCGACCCGGGCCGTGGGGTTGGGAGCCGGCCCGGGGGGCTAATGAGCAGGGGGACCCGGCGGATCGGCACAGAGGGCGCGAGGGAATCTGTTCTTAAGTTGGAACACTGTGCCATCTCTGTCCCCTGTACCTCCTCTGTGCCCCCCTGTGACTCCAGTGTCCCCCTCTGTGTCACCTCTGCCCTTTGTACCTGTTTATACAAGTTTAAAAGCCATTTTTTCTTTCTTTTTTTTTTTAAATCGATTTTTCCAAAAACTACAAGTCCAATTATACATTTTTTTTTACTTGTTCCCATGGAAACAGAGAATCCATGCTGTTTGTAAGTCGGGCGTTCTTAAATCGGGGACTACCTGTATCGTACAAACTGGTGTGCTGCACTAGGCCTCATCCACAGTGATTCCCTTTACCAGAATTTGCATGCACTGAACAACAAGCAAAACTATGAGAAAGTGGTATTGAATTTTTATACTGTGTATATATAATACACTTGTGCAACATGCATATTATAATGTGCCTGAGGTGACACAAGGAGATAGACACATGTATGTATTGTGGCAAGCATAGAAATAACTAGGCTGTGGTCTTTTTTTTTTTTCTGTCTGAAAGAGTTAAACATTCAGGTATGCAAGTGACAGTTTCTTGCTAGTCTGACTATACCGTAATCCTCACTGATGAGGAATGACGCCTATAAAAAAAACTCTTTCCTGGGAGATAACTGCTTCTAGGTACAGGAGATAGATAAAAAAAGGTCAATAGTTCATATATTTTAGCTCTAGGTCACTGAAAGACTGTGTCATAGAGCGGAGACATTAAAACATCTTTTTGTTACGTTTTTAAACATAAAATAAAACTGTGGGATATCTTAAAAAAGGGTCATTTTTTAGGAGGAGAAGGAGGATCGATACATTTGTTTATCTCCAGTTTATTTTCACCTTAGATTTACTTTAAAGGATATATACACCTAAAAGGTGATCTTTTTAAAAAATATTCAGGACCTAACTGATTACCGGCATTTATATAACTGGACTACTAAAGGTGAGTGCTGTCTACTGACTGTCATACTTTACCTGCTGCCTTGAAACTACTACACAGCTCTGACTTGGGCTGATGCTGGGGGAATTTTTTTGGTTGGTGGGAGGGACTATGTATACTGTATTTTGATTTGTGCACTTCTGTTCTCCTGACGACGCCCTAATTAAGGGATGAAACAATTGTTGAGTAGCACCCACTGTATATATGTGTATGCACCCTTATATTTCTTTCCTCATATACCCCAGCTACCACTTCTGTGAAGGCTTACACCAGTCTCAGTGACCCCTATGGGGTCAATAGTATGTTAGTGATAGATAGCACCACGCCTACCACAGTAATTCTAAGACAGGCTGTGGGAGTCAGATCTATCACACCAATACAGGTCATTCTTTGACTCATGTGCAGCCACAAACAGAGTGGAGTGCGGTGGGAGGAGATAGCTACACCCCACTTGATCATATAGGTGGGGGGGATCAGCAAAGACCCTCAGCCCCCATAACTTTACACTGCCGTTGAATCACATGTAGTAACACACAAAAGTGTCATTCTATATGAGCCTTCAATTGTTCGCTTTTTAAGATATGTGTTTTCAGAAGTGGGGGTATTACGAATTAGACACCCACCACGTGTGAATTTTTAAGATGACCTTTGTAATCACCCTCTTTTGTACCTATGTGGCCTGAGCCCTATGGGCAAAGTGTGATATTAAACTACTACACTACTCAACAGTTGTAAACTGGATGTGTGGGGTTAATGTGGGGTTTTCCGTTGCAGGGAAAAAAATACCGGCCTGTTTTTTCTTTTCACACTCCAGGTGTGATACCCTGTTGCCAACAGTCAGCTGCTATCAGCTAGCTGTTGGCCAAGAATCATCCATGGAAAGACGCAGCTCAAGCGAGACCCCTGACTAAAGCAAGCTGCACATGAACAGTGACCTACTGAGACAAGAGGATTTTCAACAGGCAGCAACAGCTTCAGCTGAAGAGAGTCTTGTATTTGAGCAGAGACTGCGGCTGCCTTGTGAAATATCAGCTAGGGTAAAATCAATCAAATAATTATACTAGCAAGGGTGACAATAAATAAACAGGGCGTGTCAAATGTGCAGTTCACTTCAAGAACATTATTTTTCAAGCATCATGTATTTTATAAGAATTCACTTTATTTTATTGAAATGTGAAACCATTTGTGCAAGTTACTCATTCAGGTACTCCTTTTGAGACTTCCATTCTGCATACTTGTTTTAAAGAGAATGTGAGTTGAGAAACCTATGGCTGGCATATTAATTTACTTTGAAACAATGCGCAATGCCTGGCTGTCTTGCTGATCCACTTCCTCTAATACTTTTAGCCATAGACCCTAAACAAGCATGTAGATAAGGTGTTTATGACAAAAATCTGACAGGATTAGCTGCATGCTTGTTTCAGGTGTGTGTGATTCAGACACTACTGATCAGAAAGATCAGCTGGATAGCCAGGCAATTGGTATTGTTTAAAAGGAAATAGATATGGCAGCCTCCCCTCTCACCAAGGGTTCTGTTTAAATGTTCAATGGAAATGTCTACAGTCAGTATTACAGAGAGAAAGCTGACATTGTGAGGTAAGCACAGGAATTGCAGTTTGCGTTTCCCTCACTGGGCAGGTTCAGGTGGGCAACTGCTGTCGGCTCCTTCCGCCAATGCTAAACACTTTTCTGCTTCCAAGTAGAAAAGGGTTTGGCATCGGTTCCAGTTGTTCCATCATTGTGTTTTGAGCCCCTGGGGGATATGCCAATTGAATTGATACCAGAAACTATGTGCAGTGCCTCAGAAAATGTGTTCAACCGCAGAGCTTACTCAATGGCCAAACTACTACTAAACTACTAGTCATCTTCATCTCAATGTAGGACAGGCTGAATACCAGCACTAAACGACGTGGATGGACACTGGCAGCCACCTATCCGAAATGGCCAAAATCAGCATTTGCATCACGTAGTCCTTAAAGGAATACTATCGATGTATGCATTTATTTTTAAATACTGTATGTTGTAGCACACATTAGGGCAAGTACTAGGAGCAATTTGATTCCTCACACAGCTGTTCCTCTCAGCTGTAAAATCCTCCATCAGTTTTGGCGTCAGTGTTGGATACAAAATGTATCTAAATACTGGGCTCCCAGAGGGCTAGACCATGTCTTTGCACAGGGGAGTTGCTATCAACTCCTCAGTTTATACTTTATCACCTTGCTGAAAGAATCTTGTTGATATGGTGGTAAGGGGTTAAAGATTCTAGCAATGTGTGTTTATTATCTTTGCTTCTCTTGACTGATAAAGATACGAATAATGCTAATTGTAGACAGTGGTCTGCCCCTCTCAGCAGCTTGTAATGCTGGATACACACGTTGCGTTTCCGCGTCGATGCGGCGTTCGATTCGCGTCGATTCGATTATTTCCAACATGTCCGATTCGCAGGTCGATGGATCATTAGGTCGATTTGCCATACTTTACATGGCATTCGACCTAAAAATAATCTAAATGCGCTCGGAAATGCTCGGAAATAATCGAATCGATGCAAATCGAACGCCGCATCGAACGCGGAAACGCAACGTGTGTATCCAGCATTAAGTGGATGCAGCCTGGAGTGAATCACCTCAAGCAGGCAGCCAGTCTGAGTGTAAACAAAGACTAGTGTTATAGCTTGTTATATTCCAGCAATATTACAGCTAATTTAGTTACCTGTTACCACCTCAGATCAGCCTGTTTCTCCTCAGGTCTCCTGCATGCTGTGAGTGAAATCTATTTGTGAGCTGTGTGACAGAGTAACCAAGCAGCTCAGGGTGACCCAAACTACTATGAGCTGTGTGAGAAATGAATTTTTAAACAGGGATAGTGAGAGAGAGACCTGGGTGAATAAATAAAGTGCCCCTAGCACTAGTGGTAATGTGTACACTAATATAGAGTATTAAAAAAAAAAAGTATTAAAAAAAAAAGTCGTTTCAATCGATAGTATTCCTTTAAGCAGCAGGTCAGGAACGTTACTTTTTTGTTTTATGGTTCAAATAAATAACCTCCTACTAACATTACAATTGCATCGGACTACGCTAGGAACTTCATAACTCTGTTTGCAAATGCTTGCAGTCTGATTTTCACTTGCACACTACATAGACTGGCTAAAGCAGATGCCTATTTCTCCCATGTCACTGTTACGGTAATGAGTTTCACAATGCTGGTTTACTAGTTGCAGTGTGGCATCATTTAGGCAGATATAAAGACAGCAGGACTGGCTCTTTTAATAGAAATACAGATACAGTATCTATCATTTATTAGCTACTTCTGAAATGCCTTATTGGTCATTTGCAGCTGGCTGCTTACTGCTCATTAGAACCTACATGCAGCACCCGTCCACTGCTCATTAACTGCACCATTGTCAAAGCAACTGAATGGCAGGTCAACGGTTAGCAGATTTATTTCATTAACTTGGCAACTGTGGGGTTAACAGTCTGATAAGCCCTCTTACAGATGTATTATAACACATGGGAATGAATATGCATCGTATATAGAGGATGTAAACGTGTGATTTAAGGTCTGACACCTTCCACTAACATCTTTTTACAAGAACGTAAAGAGGCCTTATTATAGCCCAACTTGAGCTTATGGATTAATTTTAGCTTGGAACAGCATGGCATAGATGAAAAATGCCATGTTGAGTTTTTTTTTTGTTTTTTTTTAATTGTTGCTTATGCCCTTTAAGAAGAAACAAAATGACGTGAAAGCCCCAATCCGGGAAAAGGAAATATGTAGGTGTAGATAGTATGGGTAAGAGGTTTTGTATTTTTCTGCGTCTTTCTATGAGAATTTCCATCACTTGTTAAAGTTTGAGGGCCCATTCACAATAGAAGCGCTTTTCTGAGCGTTTTTGCGATTGATTAGCGGTTTTTAAAATCGCACCCATTCACTTTCATTAAAATCACGGTAAAAAATTGCGAAATCACAGCGATTTTAACCATTTCAGCTCACGGGTATTTTTTACCTTATGGATGAGAGGAATTTTTACATTTCAGCGCTCCTCCTATTCATTCTCCAATAACTTTATCACTACTTATCACAACGAAATGATCTATACCTTGTTTTTTTCAACCACCAATTAGGCTTTCTTTTGGTGGTACATTATGTTAGAATTATTTTATTCTAAATGCATTATGGGAATAATAAGAAAAAAAACATTTTTCAGTTTTCAGCCATTATAGTTTTAAAATAATTCATGCTAACATAATTAAAATCCACGTATTGAGTGACTTTGGCAAAAGTGAAGAATACATAGAATTTTTATGTGAGTGCTTGAGATTTGTACTCGAGCATAACACATTTAAGTTCAATGGGGAGTGGTATAGGCAGCTCTCTGGGACAGCAATGGGGACCCCGGTAGCCCCAACTTATTCCGATCAGTTTGGGAGGATAAAGTGATCTGGTCCTCCACAAATCATTTTAGACATTCTCTAAAATTATGGCGGCAGTACGTGGATGACATTCTGATTGTCTGGGGTGGTAGCCAGGGAGAATTTGAAGAATTCATCAAATGGATTAACTTCAATGATATCAATATGGAGTTCACGGCCAATTATAGAGATACTAAGGTGGAGTTCCTGGACCTCATGATTGGAGGTGGGGGAGGAATGTCTCACTACCAGGGGGTACAGAAAGGCCACAGGTTCTAATAGTCTCCTTCATGTTGATAGCTACCATCCCGTATGGCCAATTCCTCAGACTTAAGAGGAACAATTCTGATATGAGTGAGTTCAAGGTTCAGGCATTAGAACTTACTAATCACCTTTTAAAAAGAGGGTATCAAAGCAAATCGATTGGACAAGCTCTGGAAAGAGCAAGATCTATACCTCGTGCCCAATTACTCACAAGGCAGGCCAAGAGGAAACACGAGGAGAAGAGATTTTATTGTAGTTTTGATTACACCCCCATGTCCAATCAGATTCATCAGGCGATACGTAGCCATTGGCATTAGTTGTCGCTGGATGAACATCTAAAAGAGGTTGCGAGTAGGCCACCTAGGGTCAGCTTTAGGAGTGGTAATACTATTAAAAATATATTAGTTCATAGTGAATTCAAACCAGTTCACGAGAAACAGAAAAATTAGTTAACGGAGAAAAAAATGGGAAGGCAACTTCCCTTGTGGCCATTGTTCAGCATGTAGGTTTGTGAGGAAAGGCAAAGTAGCTCAGGGAGGAGGTATTACGTGGCATGCTAAGGAATTCATTAATTGTAGGTCCAGATTTGTGGTGTATTGCGTTTAGTGCCCCTGTGGGATATTTTACATAGGGGAGACCACTCAGCCACTCAAGGACAGATTTTTACAGCATAAAAAGGTAAATCAGGAATGGGGTGGGATCACGCCGCATGATTGATCATGTTAATTCTTGCCATGGGAGTAATGCGGACTTCTTGGAAGTAGCTGGCTTTTTAAAAATCACAGATATGTCTAGAGCAGGTTCAAAGGAAGAATTATTATTACATAGGGAGGCTTCTCTGATATCCATGACCAATGCACTGGGCGATTTGGGATTTAACGATAGAAATTAAATTTCAGCTTTTTTAAAATGATTGTATTGGTTTTATCTGCATAGAATTGGATGTGTAACATCCCTTTTGGAAGGGTTAATGCTCAGGCAAATACCTTAGAAGAATGTGCCCGCCCTCCCAGTTAGGTATATAGGTGGGGTAGAGGGAGCAGGGGGTGAGCCTTGGTGTCCAGAGGAGGCGTGGTTTCATGTGAAACAGCTGTTGACACAGACGTGTTTGTAACCTGTTGCAAGTTGTGTACCGTGCTTGAATAAACTACCTCTGCATTGGAGTGCCGGAGTCCGCCTTCTTCATTTCATATTGCATAATTAAAATCCACACATTTTATTTGGCCATTTGTTCCGGTTATTGCAACGTTAAAATTATATCTCTAGTATAATGTATGGCAACAATATTTTATTTGGAAATAAAGGTGCATTTTTTCAGTTTTACATCCATCACTAATTTTGAGCCCATTATTTAATAATTATATGCCCTCTTGACATAGACATTTTTTTTCCCCTAAAGTCAGTAGGTGTATTTTACTATTCGGCCACAAGATGTCCCAGCTGAGCAAAATTCTATGTAGTGTACAAGTACGCTACATAGGAAACAATGTATTGCTACATTGTAACTAGGGAAGGGACTCTGGCTTCCATTGTAAGCCTGCGATGACTGTGCCAGTGGGGAGATTAATGAATGGGAACTTTGTTCCCATTCATAAATGTAACGATCAGTCGGCGGAAACCGGCGCAAATCATGACAGGAGATAGCGTGGCTGCTCTATGTAAGGATAAACACTGTTTTTGAGCAATAACTGTGTTTATTCTTGGTGGAAATGTACGGATTGGCACAGGGGACTTTTGTCCTATGCAAACAATCTCTCTCTGCTCCCGGTAACAGCGCGATCGCGGGCATTTGCCAGCACGATCGCCTGCAAACCCCCCAAACTGCAGGGATGTGACTAGCGCGCCCCTGCGGCTCTAGCAGCTGCCACTGCTGACCTGAAGCTCACATCCCAGTGGCAAAAATAGTTAATGAAAGCAAATGGGAGCAATTTTAAAAAACGCTAATCAATCGCAAAACGCTCAGAAAAACGCTTCTGGTGTAAACGGGCCCTAACTATCAGCCATAAAATCAATACTTTATTTTTATCTGTTAAACAAGTAATGATGCTAACCAGGAAATCCAAAAGATTAAAAAAAACCAAAACACTTTTCTTGTCCATAACAGATCATTTCCCAGTTTTCCTGGCTCTTATTTGGTACATCTGCTGCACAAAGGAAGTTGCAGGGCATGCTGGTTTTTTTTTTCTTCTTTAATTTCCCCTCAGACTTAACTAATGCAGCCTGATTGGCTGAAGCCTCTTTCCCTCCAGTTTTCCCCTCCCACACCTCTGTGTCTCTGATTGGCCAATATTTCTCATGCTGAGAAGCTGCAGTCACACAATGATAATGCACTTTCTAATGCAGAGCTGGGTGGGAATATCTGAAAACTGGGAGGAGGGCAGCCAATGCACACACAGCGTAAGGGAGGAAATGATGTCAGGATTGGCTTCAAGATAGACACAGTCAAGATGGAAGATCCTAAGCAGCATTTTCTCTTTTTTTACTATAGAAAAATCACAAATCAAAACGTGGACAGTACAATACACATATGTTATGTAAGTAGAGCAAGTATTTATCTACGTATATGTGTGTTTTTTTTTTTCTGAGATCGTATGACTGACAGCTCCACTTTAAGGGCAGGAAGTGGGGATCTCTCTCAACCTAGACAGATACCAATACAGTATAGCAAATGTCAGAATCTTTAACAAATTTAGACTGCTGTCCTACATCATTTGCAAGGATTATCAGTTTTCATGATAAAGCCACAGAACTTCAAAATAGGTCCTAGGGGCGGAATGTAATGTAAAATTTCTGTAATGGTTCACAGCCTACTATAAAACTCTTTTTCGCACTATAGAAATCTAAAGAAAAAAATCCTATAACTGGGCTTTCTAAAGAAATCCAGTAACCAAGGAGACCAGAAAGGAAGGAAGCAATAAAAGCTTGACAACCGTTTGAACTGGTTCACTTAGCAGAAAAGGTTAATTTGTAGCTGTCCGTGTATCAAGATGAAAAACTTCCCCAGATTGTAACACAGATAGCAATGAAAATCCCAAATACTGTAGGTTAACATCTCCTTTCTACACTATCCAAGACTAAACCGTGTTTTCCTAGGGTTACGTTCTAAACAGAGGTCCAGCAGTAGTGTTCATTTTAGAGATGGGACAAACCCCAAATTTCCTTCAATCCGAAAAAATTCTCGAAGCTTTCGAATCTAACGAATCCTGTACACAAGAATTATGTCATGCATGTAAAGGTGGCCATACATGGTACAATTTTTCATTTTTTTCGATTAGATAATTTAGTTCAATGATTCCGTTAGCTCGAATATAAAGATTTTTCCAGCATGTCCGATCAGATTTTTCTCGAAAAAACAGGATAATCATTCGAATTTCTTGATCGAAAAAAAAAATATTTTCAACTTTCAATCGATTCGATCATTTAGACCGAATAAAAGGGAAAATCGAAAGTTTTTATTGTATAGTGTATGGGCACCATAAGAATAGTACTTAGACTTAGAATAGTATATTCTAAGTCTAACTGCTATTCTACAGGGACCACAGAATTCTTATGTACAGGTTTTGTTATAGTCGAGAATCTTTTTGGATTCAAGGAAATTTGGGATTCGATGCATCTCTAGTTCATTTCTACTGTCAACCTGATAGTGACACTAAAATACAGGAGGTTCTCATTTTACACACACACACAAAATGTGAAATTACATGATTTATCAGACATTTTGTTTGAAATAGAATGAGTTATGCAGGAGTATGGAGAATGCTGAAATGTGGGGAGAAGCAGTGATACTGTATACACGATTTTGTCTCTAATGACCATACTTTACTCTTTTTACAAATCTTTACCGAGATCTAGCATTCTACATAGATCTATGGGTTGGGCCTATTTTTTTTATTTATGGGAAACCATTGTTAAAGTGAACCTGAGGTGAGGGATATGAGAGGTTGCCATATTTATTTCCTTATAAACAATACCAGTTGCCTGGCAGTCCTGTTGATCTTCTGGCATTGGTAGAGCCAAAACTCTGAAACAAGCATGTGCCTAATCCAGTCAGACTTGAAACAGATCACTTGATCTGCATGCTTGTCCAGGATCTATGGCTATAAGTATTATAGAGACAGGATCAGGGAGCAGCCAGACAACTCTCATTGCTTAGCCTCTTGAGGACATAGGATGACATAGGTAGATGAAATCTATGCCCTGTTTATTGCCAGTTATTCCTGCCAGGTCGTAGATTTCAAATACTCACAACGTGAGGTCCAGTTGCTCGCTGCAGCACACTCGTTTTACGGTCATCATGACGGCAGAGCTCTGTGTGTCAGTTAGGAGCCGATTTCATTGGCTCCAGACTCTGATCACTGTGAGCCAAACACAGCTTTTTAAAAAGAAAAAAATGATCTGGTCCTTAAAGGAACAAAGGGAGGTTCACACACCACACTCTTAAGGAACTTGCATTTTTTTGTGCCATCCCCATATACAACCGACCGTATTGCCAACGATCGTTTCAGGGCCACATAGGGTCCTCTTTGTCAAGGCACAGTCCTTAAAGGAAACACGGGGTGAAAATAAACTGATGACATAAACAGATGTATCTATTCTTCTCCTAAAGATGACTTTAGATACCCCACAGTTTTATTTTATATTTAAATCTACTTCTTACGTTTTTACTGTTTGATTTTCTCTGCTCGGTGACACATTTATTGAAGTATGCTAAAGCTAAATTCTCTGAATTATTGACCCTTTTATTCTCTTTTCTGCTCTCAGAAGCCATTTACTGCCAGGAAAGTGTTTTATGGCTGTAGTTTTTATCACTGAGGGTTACGCTATAGTCTGACCCAGTTACAATACAGACAGAAACTGCATTTGCATACCTGATATTTACCTCATTCAGGCAGAGAAGGAAAAAAAAGGAGCCCAGCATAATTATTTGTGTGCTTGGTACTGTACCTTTCTATCTCAAGTCACCTTGTGTACCCTTTAAAGGGACTCTGAAGTAAGACTCTAGTCCCTTTGCTGGTCCTGCTGGCGGCTCCAGTAATCCAGCGAATTTGACGTGCGTGTCTCATCACGCTGGTCGCTGTAAGCATCCTGCCATGCGCAGTTCTCTACAGACTGAACCACGCATGCGCAGGACGCTTATGGCAACCAGTGTGAAGATGTGACGGGGGCGCGCATGCGCAACTTCCGCCGAAGTCGGTGGATTACTGGAGCCGCCAGCAGGACCAGGAAGATGCCGGAGGACCTTGCGGGCTATGGGGGGCTAGAGAAAGCCCCAGGTAAGTCCCGATTTCCTTTTTTTTTGCACTTCTCAGGGTCCCTTTAAGGGGCCAAAGACCTGCAGTCCAGAAGTGGTTAAAAGGAAATAAATATGGCAGCCTCCATATCACTCTCACCTCGGGTGCCCTATAATTTATGTAAACTTTGATTTAGACAAAGCCCTCTTGGAAAACTACCTAGGTGTAAATAGAGAACCCCCTGTACTGATAGGATAAAAACCATCCACCTGAAATAAGAGGCCTTTGATGGCAGACACTTCAGTTGATGCAAAAACATTTAAAATTTATTGTCACTGAAAAATGCAATACCCTTTGTCGTTATAAAAATAGACCATAAATATATTTTTGTCTTGACAAGGACAACATATATTACAAGATTTAGCAGGTTGAGCTGCAGCATAAGTCACTGGTTAGAGTACTGTCCAAAACTTCAGTTATTGGCCAAGGTCTTTAAATGGTTTCAGAGATGGAAGAGGAACAGAAAGAATTTAGTGGCACTTTTGTATGGAAGAAATCTGTGCTGTCTACACTGATACAAGTCAAGTTGGCTTACTGCAGAATACAGTCTACTTCACCCTTACCTAGCAAAACATTTCTGCCATTGCAAAGTATACTGTATTTTTATAGACTGTTCCTAAAGGTCTGTAAGATTAAATACATATTTTTGACATCTTTTCCAATCAGACCTGCATTGGAAATCAAAACTGAGGTCTCCTATCAAAATACTTCCAGTCAGCATTAAAGGCAGTTACCTGGTTGAAAGGCCTAGGACCATCTCCCAATAAAGGGGTTTTCTGTGGTGGTGGAAGGGATGTCCTTGGTGGGTTCTGTTGAGTATTTCCAGGCTGTCCTTGGGGCACTGATTGTGCAGGTGTATCTTGAGGTAGTCCTAAATTTGCCCCCCGACTTTGGGGACCTCTAATTTCATGAGGACCACCTACATCTGGTGGGCCTCTAACATCTTGCAAACTGCGCATGTCCTGAGGTCCCCTCATATCTTGAGGGTTTCGTAAGTCTTGAGACAAATGCATGTCAGATGGTCCCCTTGCTTCTGGTGTACCTCTCATATGCTGTGGACCATGCATGTCATGGGATCCTCTCATATCACCAGCCCTTCTTACATCTTGAGGACCTCGCATATCAGAGGGGCCTCTCATATCCTGCTGCCCACGCATATCAGGTGGACCTCTTATTTCATGAGGCCCTCGCATGTCGGTAGGGCCCCTCATGTCATGTGGGCCTCTCAGATCTGGAGGTCCGTGAACATCAGGACCCCCTCTCATATCTTGTGAACCACGCATATCAGGTCCAGCCCTCATATCCTGTGGACCACGCATTGGTGGTCCTCGCATATCAGGGGGACCATGCATATCCTGATGTGCACGCATGTCTGAAGGACCTCTCATATCCTGAGGCCCACGCATGTCAGGGGGTCCACGCATATCAGAGGGACCTCGCATTTCAGGGGGACCACGAATATCCTGTTGTCCTCGCATATCAGGAGGACCTCGCATATCAGGAGGACCTCGCATATCTCTGGGTCCTCGCATATCAGGAGGACCATGCATGTCCTGGGGTCCTCGAATATCAGGGTGTCCACGCATATCTTGAGGGCCACGCATGTCAGGTGGCCCGCGAATGTCTGGTGGTCTGCGCATATCCTGAGGTCCACGCATGTCTGGAGGACCACGCATGTCAGGGAGTCCTTGCATATCAGGAGGCCCACGCATATCATGAGGACCTCGCATATCCATGGAGTTACGCATGTCAGATGGCCCTCTCATGTCCTGAGGACCACGCATGTCTGCTGGACCCCTTATATCTTGAACACCATGCATGTCAGGTGGGCCTCTCAAGTCTGCGGGGCCCCTGATATCCTTAGGTCCATGCATATCTGAAGGACCACCTCTTATGTCAGAAAGGCCTCTCCTGTCTTGAGGTCCATGCATTTCAGGAGGTCCTCTCATATCTTGAGGTCCACGCATATCTGCAGGACCTCTCATGTCCATTGGCCCATGTCCCATCATTGCTCCAGAAGGCCCTCTTAAATCTTGTGCTGGATGTCCCATAAGCATACCT
Source organism: Hyperolius riggenbachi (assembly GCF_040937935.1). Classification (NCBI taxonomy): domain Eukaryota; kingdom Metazoa; phylum Chordata; class Amphibia; order Anura; family Hyperoliidae; genus Hyperolius; species Hyperolius riggenbachi. The sequence continues at coordinate 127,595,216 of NC_090649.1, read as the reverse complement.
TGATTTGGCCCTTGATTATCTCGCAGTCCATGAGGACCTTGAACTCCTCTTGGAGCCACACCCAGAAGTGGCCCTTGAGGACCAGGTGCTCCTTGCATGCCGTGATGGGGAGCTTGTACTGCCATAGGACCTGGTGTACCTTGAGGACCCATAGGACCTGGTGGTCCAGGATTATTTGGAGGGCCTTGGGGCCCCATAGGTCCATGGGAAGCTGGATGTCTGGGCATTCCAGGATGCAATTCTTGAGGCCTTATACCCTGTGGGCCCGGACCCATGTATCCCTGTGGACCCACGGATAGCTGAGGACCTTGTGGTCTAAATTGTCCTTGAGGACCAGGTGGCATATTCATAGTCATCTGCTGTGGCGGAAGATTTTGCTGGAAGCCTAATGGAGGCTGGTTCTGTGGACCTGGAGGTGGAAAACCAGGAGGAACTTGAGGAGGTACACCCAAAGGAGAAGCAAGTCCCTGTGCTGTATTCTCAGCTTGCTTCTGTGCTATTCTTTCAATCTTCAGTTGCTGAAAAAAAAAATAATGTATTAATATATATAAACTACAAAGACAACACTAAACTACATATAAATATTTATAACAAAACATGCCCTAAAATTAAAATGTGCAACATGGAACTCTGCCCAAAACCTTTTCCCATCTACCTTAAAATCAAATGAGGTAGGGTTAGAAAATATGTCATACTTACGAAACAGTGCTAGGATTAGCAAGCAATCTACAGCAGAGTTCCAGAAACTCTATCCTCAAGGCCCAACAACAGTACATGTTTTGCAGGAAACCACAAACATGCACAGGTGGGGCAATTGCTGTCTCAGCAGAGCTTATTAACTACCTCTGTGGATTCCCAGAAAACATGCACTGTTGGTGGGCCTGGAGGACAAGTTTGGGGAACACTGAATTCTACAGAATAAAAATGTTCTAGTTAAAAAGTTTATTAGAGTCGATGTTTTGAACCTGCATTTGAACATTTTTACTGATCATACACAACTGATTACTACTACCAGTATTGAGTTGATAGCATCCTTCAGAATTGACTTTATGATATGCAGGATTTTACAGCCATTGGAAATACTTACAAAGAAGAAATTATTTAAAACCAAGTGCTTCAGAAAGGGATAATCAACATTTTGCCAGCTAGTATGCAATCACTACTGGAGCGGAGTAACAGCTTGTAGGTGGTAAATGCAAATGCATTGCATTATTAATCTAGGCCCTATTTGAGCCCCTGCAGATCTTAACCACTTAAGCCCTCAGTCGTTTTCACTTTATGCATCCGAGCAATGTTCACCTCCCATTCATTCGCCTATAACTTTATCACTACTTATCACAATGAACTGATCTATATCTTGTTTTTTCGGTCACCAATTAGGCTTTCTTTGGGTGGTACATTTTGCTAAGAGCTACCTTACTGTAAATGAATTTTAACAGTAAGAATAAGAAAAAAACTGAAAAAAATTCATTATTTCTCAGTTTTCGGCCATTATAGTTTTAAAATAATACATGGCTCCATAATTAAAACCCACGTATTGTATTTGCCCATTTGTCCCGGTTATTTCACCGTTTAAATTATGTCCCTATCACAATGTATGGCGACAATATTTTATTTGGAAATAAAAGAGCATTTTTTTCCGTTTTGCATCCATCACTATTTACAAGCTTATAAAAAAAAAAAGTTAATTTTTACATAGATATTTAAAAAGTTTAGACCCTTAGGTAAATATTTATGTGTTTTTTTTTTATTTTATTATTAAACATTATTTGTGGGTATTTTTGGGAGGGTGGGATGTAAATAGTATTTGTTAGGGGTAAATTTATGTGTATTTTCATTTTTTTTTACATTTAGATGTAGTTTTACTTTTTGGCCACAAGATGGCAACCTTGAGTTTGTTTACATGACATCACTCTAAGCGTACAATGTACGCTTACAGGGACATAGGAGACAGAAAAAGCGAAGCTTCTGAGAGAAGCGGTCGCTTTTTCTGCGGGGGAGAGGAATCAGTGATCGGGCACCATGGCCTGATTCATTGACTCCTGGGCTATCGATCCGCGGAGCAGGAGCGCACGTGCACGATCGGCCGCGGGAGCGCACATGTCCTCCTTGACGTATAACTACGTCAAGGAGGACAAAGTGGTTAAAAGTAACTAAAAGAAAAAGAAAAAAATTTACAAACCAAAGAGTATCAGATGCAGATTCTAAAGAAAAAAAAAAAAAAAAAGCACTAATACGGTATTTTTTTTCTCATATGCAGTTCATTTTTTTCTCCTGAGTTCTCTCCTAGGTGATATTTTCAGACTTTGTCAATAAAATGCCTTTTAAACTACCAGCAAGCAAGAAAATACTCAAAATAATTTTGATAGTACTTTTTCACATATTTTTGGTACTTTTTCAATTGCTGAGTTCTGAAAAGTTATTTTAAAAGAAGCTAACTTTATTATTACTTATCACATTGAAATGATCTATATCTTGTTTTATTCTCCCCAAATTAGGCTTTCTTTAGTTGGTATTTTTTTTTGTGTGCCAAGAATAGCATAAAGCAACCCCACGCGCATCTTTCTTCGCATTACCCTCCTGCAATGGACAGTACCGCGAAGAAGGATACGTGTGGCCCGGGGTGCGCAGGTGCAGTTGACTTGTGAAATTAGGTGGCAGCAGGAGAACGGAGGATTGTGCAGGACCGGCGAGGGACAGGGCGGCTGCTGGGGGCTTGGGGAAGCCCCAGGATATTGAAATTGTTTGTTTTAATCTAAATCTTCAGTTCCGCTTTAAAAAAAAAGTAGTTTTTTTTTTTCAAAACTAGCAGCTGGCACTGATGCTGCATCTTCATGGCTTTACAAGGCAACAGCTAAGCATGCGATAGAATTAATAAGTAAGGCACGGCACACTAGGATACATACCTCCAGAAGCTGTGGGTTAGTGTATTGCAGAGCTGCCATTTCCTGTTCAATCTCAGCCTGGTTCTTTTTCTTCTCATCAGATTTTACTTCTTCCTTCCTCTCAGCAACAGCTTCTGAGGGTGGCATAAGCGGTACTTTATTCTGCAGCCATGCCTGGAAATAATAACGATAAGTTATTACAGACGAAAATAGTTCAGTAACGATAGTGTTGCATAAAAAGTAGAAAATTATTTTTACTCATGAAGGGAGGTCAGAAAGTAACAAGCACGGATATCTTTGATCTGCTGGCTCAATCATCCATTGTTTTCTTACAGCTCAGGGAACACAAAGTCCAGATCTTCCCAAGGGAAAGCTTGGCTATGGCAGACACCAGCACAGAACCTCAGTCCCAGTCTTGAGGCCCGTACATATGCTAGATGCATGTCGCCCATCGTGCATCAGGACTCAATCTTTCAGGCAACACTGCAGGGCTTAGGCTGTATAGACGCATCGCTACCCTACTGGCTAATCACGTGCTGTGTTGCTATGTGGTGGTGGGGGGGCGTTGGGCCATAGTGGCGAGGGAGTGACGACAAATGGGAGACAAGCGAGTGGAGAGAACAATGCTATCAGTCAAATCAACGCACCAGGTAGGGATTGATGACCAAGTCCTCGAGAGGCTACTATAGACACTGGATCTTCAGCCGAGGCGGTCGTTATTGGCCACCTTGGTGGCGTTTCATCTAGCGTGTGTACAGGCAGGGCTGGATTTATCATAAGGCACACTCCCCTGTTGGCTCACTCCCCTCCCCAAGCACCTCCTTCCTTATGCAGAGTCCTTATGAGAGTGTAAATGAGAGATTACTCACCCTGCTCTTGGCATTCCACTGACGAGATCTCCCTTCAGTCAGGGGCACCTCTACTACTTAATGCGGTGGCTGGATAGTGTACTGGTTAAGGGCTCTACCTTTGACATGGGAAACCAAGGAATGAAACCTGGCTATGGTCAGTACCTATACAGTAAGGAATTCAAGGCAAGACTCCCTAACACTACAGGGTGGACCCTTTAGCGTGTCCCAGTGGCTGCAGCTCTTGAGCGCTTTGAGTCCGACAGGAGAAAAGCGCTATAGAAATGTTCGGATTATTATTATTAATACTGAGGTTCCTCTAGGTAACTTATACTTGAGGACACCTCTAGCTACTTAATATTGAGGGTACTTCTTGCTACCCAATACTAAGAGACACCTGTAGCTGCCTATGACGAGCAAGGGAAGTGACAGCTGGGCCAGCCAACACACCTGCAGAGCAGTTTGGTCGAGGTTTGTAGGTTCATGGAGGGTGAAGTAAAAGGTGCCAGGACATCTGTGCTTATAGGCTCCTGTGAGGTAAATCCGGGCCTGTGTACAGGGCTTTAGGTTTTGTTATGTAACATAACTCGGTCGAGACCATCAATAATGACTATCTCTGCCGAGAATCCAGCATGTGTACAGAAACCCCCAACCCCCTTCAGCCATTGATCCATCCGGCAAGGGCATGGCCTTTCTCCACTGCTCTGAGTCCTAAGCCGTTCTGTCGGCCCTCCTTTTCTGCCACTGAAAAAAGCTGTGCACCACAAATGAGATAAATGAACATTTAGACTGTGTTTTTACACCCATGCCATGTTAATAATGAAGAGAAACTTCTACAAGGCAGAACCCAGCTATTATAGTACCTTTATATGTAGAATTTGTCAGATAATCTGTGTCTTAGCCTATTAAATAGGTGAGTTGGCTGCTGGCTATAGAGATTTTACCACTTCTGCAAGCGAACAGAAAACACAACTTCCTACTAAATACCCTATTCAATTAAATTATGCAGGAGAACAGAGGCGCCAAAAGGATAAAAGGAAGCTAAATGAGCTTAAAAACCAAATTCTTGGTAAATAGAGGAGGTAGTGGTGGACTTACCTCCTCCAAGTAGACACACAACGACTGTAGTAAACAGTCAATATATTTTGTTTAAGAACTCCAAATATGCAACGCGTTTCGCAGGTTTGATCCCGCTTCATCAGGCAATAACAACGGAGCAATAGCATATGTGGTCAGTAGAAGAGCCAGGCACCTCTATTACCTAGTCTCGCTCAGGATTACTTTTATGTGCCAAAAGCAGTAACCCTGAGCCCCACTCGGGTGAGGAATGTGCCCTCTGCCTTGCTATACTCGGGGGGTCTCTCTGGTGGCGTATACTAGGTGGGGGGAAATTTGGCTACCTATACTGGGGTGGCTCTCTGGCTGCCTATACTAGCAGGCTGATTATTTCAAAATTTAAAGCAGTAAACAACGTACCACTTTTAGAAGCAAAAATTCTGACATAATCAGACTGCCAAGGAGATTAAGGGAACACAAACAGTCTTTAAAAGTATGACAGGGTTTTAAGGCAAGTGACACGTGACACAAGATACCAAAATGTACCTCTAATAAGTGTGTAAGACACTATAAATCCAACTGAATACAGGTAAGTCCTGATAGGATGCCACTTTGGGCCTCCCCTCACCACTTACTAACTGTTCAGTTAACCATTGTGATACTCATTTGACAGACAGATGGGTTTTCAATTTCCTAAGTGCATCACTTTATAATCTTTAGAACTAACTAATAAGCTCCTACCCCACCTCATAGTCACATACTTTGCATCATAACTGTAACCAGGTTACATAAAAACTATTGTAGGAAAGACCACCAAGGGGGTTTCATTGACTATTTTCTACTAACCTGTTGAAACTGAGCAGGGATGGGTTTCGCATAAGGAACCTTCTTCTGAGGAACTTTCTTCTGGTCTTTCTGCATCACCTCATCCATTCCCCAATCCAGTCCAGGGATGGTCATCTCCACTGCATTTGTCTCTTCTTTAGCTGCACAGTTCACAGGTTGTATGTTATATACAATAAACAGCATGGAGGATAAAACAAATGGAATGTCACTCCTTACCCATTTGTTCTTGCTCCATTGCCATTTTCAGCTGTTCCGGAATACCCATGCCCGGAATAACCGCAAGACTGTTCGGCTCAAGATCATCTGAAGAGGGAGACACCATATTAGTCGCTTGAAAGCAGGTTTACAGGCTAAAACTTACAGGTTTTTGTGAGTAATAAAAAAAATGGTTACTGGGCAGGTGATGCACAAGCACAAAAAAAACAAAAATTCTATTTTGGGTTTTGTTAGCCGTGTGACTGCAGACACTGCACGGTTATCACAGGAGGTATACAGTAACTGCTTATTTACCATACATTGACGGTAATACATAATTAGATAAAAACTAGATAATTAGATACTCCAGGCAGTAATCTTTTACTTTTTAAATGTAGATAACTTTATACAAATACAAAAAAAACAAACAACAACTTAGCTTTCCCACACAATCACTGCAGTTTTGATAAAGTGAGTTGGCCGTGTAGTGTTTCTCAACTACAGTATGTTTTCCTGAGTCTGAAGGCTGCTCTTTTTGTGTGTCGTGTGTCATGCTGTGTCAGACCGTGCTTTGTCTGCTTGTGGAGCTGTAAACACTGATAAAGCCACATCACCAACTGACCCCTTTAGAAAAGGCACTGCCATTCAGACATACTATATCACTGGAGGCTCAATGTTACTGTATTTTTGATGCATGGAGATGTTTAAACTAGTGCAAAAAGATGCAGAATAATTAATTCTGCTAAGTCTGTACTAATACAGGATGTGTTTAAACTAGACCTAAAAACGTTCTGTTCAGGTTACAATTTACATTAAAGGACCATTATTTGCGAAAAATTGTAAAATATAAAATACATACATAGAAAATGTACATTTCTCCCAGACTAAAATGCACTATACATTACTTTTCTCCTATGTTGCTTTCAACTTGACAGATCTGACTGTGTGAACTAGTCCAACTCCTCATGGGGGTGTCTCAGCATTACCTTTATTCTTTACAAAAGCACTCCCTGGAAAGGATCTATACAAAGATGTTGGTCAGCTTCCCTATTCCCTTGCACACTATTTTGGCAGCTGGACTCAGCAACTGCAGTGCTTTTGTAAATAAAGAAATAACTGACAATCCACTATGAGGAGATGGAATAGTGCAAAACCTGACAAGTCTGTCAGATTTTAACCGCTTAGTGTATGTCACAGCGAATGAAAAAATTAATTTATAGTGCATTTTACTCTGGGAGAAATATATATGTATGCATTATACATTTTACAATTTCTAGTGATAGTGCTCCTTCAATGTAATGGCTTTCTCCCCACCCATTACTGTAGCAATGTACAGAGATGTTTTAAATCCCCTCAATTTTGTGGAAAACTGTAGTGGATATGTGAGCACTGCTGCTTCATGCAGGGCCGGATTTGTACTTTTTACCGCCCAAGGCCCACTACCTTCAGCCGCCCCATGACAATCAGTGGAATTAGGATCTGATAGATCAGGATATTAGGGTTAGGCATTTACTACAAAAAAAAGTGGTTAGTGGAGATTAAAGGCTAGGCCTTTTGGCAATTTAGGATGAGGCTAGGAATTTGACAATAGGATTATGGGAAAAAGGGTTAAAATTTATGTGACCTTAAAATGGTACACTGGGCTTTATTTATACTTACCTGGGGCTTCCTCCAGCCCCATGAGCACTGTGTCCTCTTGTGGTATGCCTCCCGGTAATCCGGCTGGAAGTGCTCTTCTGCACATGCGCAGCTCGTCCAGACGTGCACCCCTCATTGCGCTACTGTGTCCAAGAGCGTTTTGTGCCTGCGCAGCAGTACTGCACAGGACGCTCCCGGGGACAAGAGCGTGGCAGAGGGTGCCCACATCGCAGAGGATTACCGGGAGTCATAGCACCAGAACAGAGGGGGCAAAGAGGCCAGGGAGGGAGGCCACAGGGCTCATGGGCCTGGAGGATGTCCCAGGTGAGTATATATAAAGTCCAGTGTACCATCTCAGGTTAGAGAGTCTGATCACAAGATTATGGTGATTAAATTGACTGAGGATAGCGACTATGCATTCTGTACAGTGCTGCAGAAGGTATAAGTGCTAGATATATACATAATAGTATGGTAGGACATTACACTATAGGTGGCCATACACTGGTCGATTTGCCATCAGATTCGACCAACAGATAGATCCCTCTCTGATCGAATCTGATCAGAGAGGGATCGTATGGCTGCCTTACTGCAAACAGATTGTGAACCGATTTCAGCCTGAAACCATTCACAATCTGTGGTGGTGCAGCCGCCTTCCCCCGCATACATTACCTGCTCCGCCAGCGCGACTCCCCAGGTCTCTGCTGTCTTCTTCTCCGCTCTGGTCTGGTCTCCGGCATGCTTCACTTATTCCTGCCCGGCAGGAAGTTTAAACAGTAGAGCGGAGAAGACAGCAGAGACCAGGAGACTCGCACCGGTCGGAACAGGTAATGCATTCCCGCTGTATTGCGTCGGCCGTCGGGCATTCGAACGCCGCTATCGACGCACTCCCGACCCGCCCGCGATTGAGAAAAATCTTCCGCACGGACGGATCGACGGGAACGATCGATTTCGGACAGAAATCGATCGTTCTTCTAGCGGTGTACACGGCGATTTCACAGCCGATTCGATCACTGTTAGGTGTATGGGCCCCTTATGACTATGGTAGGGATGAGATTGTGAGCCCCTCTGAGGACAGTCAGTGACATGACTATGTACTCTGTAAAGTGCTGCAGAAGAGGTCAGTGCTATATAAATACATAATAATAATATGGTAGGACATTAGACTATGACTATGGTAGGGTTAGATTGTAAGCTCCTCTGAGGACAGTCAGTGACATGACCATGTTCTCTGTACAGTGCTGCCGAAGGTATCAGCGCTAGATAAATACATAATTATAGGACATTAGACTATGGTTATAGTAGGATTAGAGTGTGAGCTCCTCTGACAGTCAGTGGCATGACTGTAAAGTGCTGCAGGAGATGTCAGTGCCATATAAATACATCATAGTAATATGGTAGTGCATTAGATTGTGACTATAGTAGGAATAACAAAAGGAACACTGCATTTATGAATAGCCTTGTTTGTGTGACAGGGAAATGACTGTGGGAGGAGGAGAAGAGCTGCCTGATTAACAACATGAAAAGAGAGAGGGGGCTGTATGGAGATAAGAGTGATAGAAGCCAGCTAACACAGGACAGTAGGGGAGCGAAAGGCAGCCCTGTTAAAGCAGCTTCAGAAGTCACAAAGTGACAGGCTCCGGGGGAGAGGAAGAAGGAGGGAGACAGCTGGTCACTCACGACTCCACAGCAGCTTAGGACGAAGCGTGTAAAATGCCTGCAGTTCTGCACACACACTTCTCCCTCCTTGCCCCTCACAGCGCTGGCTCCAGTTGCCTACCCGTCTTCTGACTTCCTCCTCCTGGGCTCAAATCTCCCGGCTTGTCTCTTCTCAGCCCCGCCCCATAGTGTGACAGAGCGGAAAGAAGGGAAGGGCGCTCTGCTCTGTGCTATGCACGCAGGGGAGACTGGGGATAGCGCAGCAGCAGACAGCAGATTACGGAAAAATAGCTGTTCTGCTGCCGGTGTGTGACACCCGCCCCAGCTCTCCTGTCGGCAGGTTTCCGCCCTAGGAACCTGCCTAGGTGGCCTGTGCGAAAATCCGGCCATGGCTTCATGTAGTCTTTATTTCAAAACAGACGAGCCACATAGCTTTTTGGGAGAAAAGGAGTGCCCAAGCTACTGCTCATCACCCCTAATAGATAGAATGATGGTGGACATCTTGGTCAGCCTGCCACTCAGCCCCTATCCCATAGAGGTCCAGGGCGCAAGGAGGGTTTGGGGTTTTTGGATAGCAGGCTCTCTGTAGTCTGCTAAGTAAGGTTTGTCCACCATTGGAAGACTACAGTGGGCACCTGGTTAGACAAGTGCCCCGCCACAGTTTAGGCAGGGCAACATACTCTGGCTTGCAGTTATTTTATTTACATAATGTAAGTGGGCACACTGGGAGGCATCTACAAAAATGAAATTTCCAGGAGAAATTTCACTTGAAATAATTTTGCTTTTATATACAATGTCTTTAAGCCATAACAAAATAATTTTATGGAGTTTAGGAGAAGAAAGTGGGCACTGCTGAAAATGGTGGCACCCATCACACAAGTGTTCCCTAAGTTTCCTCTTTAGCTATGTTTATATTTGTATTGCACTTTTTTCCTGTCAGACTCGAAGCATTTGAGAGCAGCAGCCACTTGGGATTCGCACAATAGGCAGCCCTGGAGCATTAGGGAGTCTTTCCCAAGCACTCCTTGCGGTATACTTACCGTATTTTTCGGAATATAAGACGCTCCGGAATATAAGACGCACCTAGGTTTAGAGGATAAAAATCAGGGGAAAATAAAAAATACAGTTTACCTAGGTGCGTCCAAGTTCCAGGAGCATCTTGTGGACATTGCCCCCTTCCCAAGATCTCTATCTAAGCTACACTAATGCCTGCTACCTTACAAGCTACACTAACCCCCTGCCACCCCCAGCAGCTCCATTAACCACATTCATTATGCTTTTCCGTTTTTTTTGACCCCCTGTTGGTAGCCAAAGAGACCCCTTTAGGCAGCCAGTGGGCCTCAGCCAGGCAGTATATGCGGTCATTTGTCCCCCTCTTATACGCAGCCCTGGAGTTATAAGAGCCACCAGTCAGATGCGGGTCAGTGCAGAGCGGCAGGTATGGCAGCATACTGTGGCCGCGATCGGTATGGATGTCGGGGAGGCGGCCGGAGATCAGCCTGCTTGGCTGTAAGTAAGAGGCATGCTATTCATGCAGAGCGCAGCGGAAGGCGTTATTACCGATCCGGGATCCAGCCGACGAGTCCTCCATCTGCTTCTCTATCTTCAATACCGGCTCGCGCTGATCCCCGTCCTGTTACTTCCTGGTCTGACGCTCTCTCACTGCGTGACCCTGACGCACGTGAGCCGCCGAGGTCACGCAGTGAGAGAGCGTCAGACCAGGAAGTAACAGGACGGGGATCAGCGCGAGCCGGTATTGAAGATAGAGAAGCAGATGGAGGACTCGTCGGCTGGATCCCGGATCGGTAATAACGCCTTCCGCTGCGCTCTGCATGAATAGCATGCCTCTTACTTACAGCCAAGCAGGCTGATCTCCGGCTGCCTCCCCGACATCCATACCGATCGTGGCCACAGTATGCTGCCATACCTGCCGCTCTGCACTGACCCGCATCTGACTGGTGGCTCTTATAAGTCCAGGGCTGCGTATAAGAGGGGGACAAATGGCCGCATATACTGCCTGGCTGAGGCCAATATGCCAGTGCTAAATTCCTAACATTTGGAATATAAGACGCACTGACTTTTTCTCCCCACTTTTGGGGGAGAAAAAGTGCGTCTTATATTCCGAAAAATACGGTAACTGGTTGCAGCCAAGAATGGAAGCCTGGTCTCCTGTGTCTTGGGTCTTTCACCAGTACACTCTCCAGTAAGCTTTTCAAAGCACTGATTTGATAATTAAATCCCACAATATAAAGCAAGCTAGTTCCATTTTAAAGGAGAATTATATAATATGTAGGCAGCTCCTGTACCTAATTTTCTACTTACTAGGCACAATTGTAAAAAAAAAAAAAAAAAAAAAAAAGCGAAAAAAAAGAAAAGAAAAAAGAAGAGCAGAGAGATACACATTATAAAATGTGCATTAAAGCAAAAGCAAGCCAGAACTCAGAACTTCCTCTCTGCTCTAAAAGATAAGCAACATTATAATAACCTTTAAAGTTACATCTTACGGAACTCCTGCGAAGAGTCTTACAGAACTCCCGCAGTGTCTACTTCCTGGTTTATGGAAACAAAGAACGGGTTAACCCCCTGTGTTTATATATTAGCTGTCTGCTGGGACTGCCAAATTCCTGTGCCGACACAGCTGAGAGCTCCAATTACACTTGTGATTACTTGAAGATGAGGGGGAATTAGACAGGCTCTGCTCTCTAAATACACAGAGTGGATTTTTTTGTGTTTACCTTGTGTCATGTGCATTAGTTCTGGCCCACTTAAGGATTACAACCACTAAAATTAAAGACACAATGTACTGAAATCCCCTAGTTTCCAAAGAAGTGATACATTTATCTAAAAACAGTTATCTGGCATTTATGGCTTGTTCTCTGTTGATTTAGTGACATGATTTAAAGTGACAGGTCCTGTAATTCTGGTTAACAGTAATGCCAAATTAACAGTAACTTCAGGCTCAAAGAAGGTGGACATCATTAAGGAATGCCCAACTCCAGCCCTTGAGGGCTATGCTATCCATGCCAATGTTTAGGATGGACAGAGAAATGGCAATTGTGTTCTACTGATAAACCACACCTTTCCTGATTCAGTCCCATCAATAAAATGAAGCTGTGCCAAGAATGTTTGACAATCTCGGCCCTCAAGGAATAAAGTTGAGCATCCAAGACTGGGATGATCAATGCTATGCAAATACTTCAAAGTTTATGCAAATTTATGTAATTTGTTCTGCAAATATATACAGCTTGAAAAATGGACCAATCAAGTCCCACCCAGGTTTAAATTGATTGGTCCATTTTCAAGCTGCATATATTTGCATAAAAATGTACATATATTTGCATAAACTCTGAAGTATTTGCATATCATTGGTCATACCTATTAAAGACGTCTTGAACAGTTAAAATAAAAACCTGTTAAAAACTACTCCACTGCTGGTATTATTTATTTTTCAGTAAAAGAGGAACTGTAACGACAAAACGGCCCCTGGGGGTACTCACCTCGGGTGGGGGAAGCCTCCGGATCCTAATGAGGCTTCCCACGCCGTCCTCCATCCGTCAGGGGTCTCGCTGTAGACCTCCGTGCAGCGGTGACGTAATATTTACCTTCCTGGCTCCTGCGCAGGCGCTCTGACGGCTGTCGGCGCCGAAGTAGGCGGAAATACCCGATCTCCGTCGGGTCTGCTCTACTGCGCAGGCGCAAGTTTCCGGCGCCTGCGCAGTAGAGCGGACCCGACGGAGATCGGGTATTTCCGTCTATTTCCGTGCCGAAAGTCGCCACAGCGCCCCCGCTGGAGCCAGCAAAGGTAAATATTGAACTGACAGTCGGCACAGTCGCCGGCTGTTCGGAGGGCTGCGGCGAGACCCCCGTGGGACAGAGGACGGCGTGGGAAGCCTCATTAGGATCCGGAGGCTTCCCCCACCCGAGGTGAGTACCCCCCAGGGGATCTTTTTGATGTTACAGTGTCTCTTTAAAGCACTGGCTCCAAAGTACCTCCCTGCATTGCTCATGACTAAACTGACTAAAGAAAGAATGCCGATAGATGTAGAGGTTTAGTGATTGGGGCTTAAAAGATCATAGCTAGAAGGTGTGAGACAGTTACCATATTCCACGCCATCCTCTGACATGCCAGGGAGAAGGTTCAGATTGTAACGATCTCTCATTTTGTCACCAGGACGATTTCTGGTCCAGAATTTGCTAAATGCCAAGTTGAGATAGACATTATCACTATGCAGTTATTACTGGTCTGTTTGTAACAAAGATAAGACAGAGATTAATGCATACCTAGTGTGATCATTAGATCCAGAGCACAGAATATGTCCAAGAGGGTGCCAGGCGAGACTCCAGATCATCCCTTCATGAGCTATCTCCATACCACCCACTTCTTTCTCCACCCTGTGATGAGTAGCGACATGTTAGATTGCAATGGACAATTTTCTTTTTGCCATTAAGGATTACAAAAGAGAATTACATACCCAACATTCCAAAACAAGAGAGAGCCATCGGAGCCACCGCTGGCAAAAAGACCTTCATGCACAGGATGCCAGGCAACCGCTAAAGGAAGAGGAGCCAATGTAAGGTCATGGGTATTATTTGGAGATTACTTATGAAATAAAGGTTGAGAGACAGATGACAAGTCTGTCCTGTGGCCTTTTTTCTGACCTGTGGCCTCTTTTTTGTGGCCTCTGAAAACTTGCAGTTCTTCACGGAGGTTTCGAATGTCGAAAAGCTTGCAGAGATGATCACGTGAAGCTGTAAGCAGCCAGTTCCCATTCAAGTTCCACTTTACTTCCATTACAGTATTCTTATGAGCATGTCTATTTGAGATAGAGCAAAAAGGACAAAAATTATGTTTAAAAGACAACGATACAGGGGATGACTTCCTTTATAACTGCAAAGCAGATTGACACAGAAGTGCAGCAGACAACCGGAGCATCTAATCATCTGGAGATAAATGCCGGTAACTAAAAATAAACTGGTGAGATAAAGAATTGTATCTATCCTAATCCTGATTAGGACTTTTTATTTTTTGGAATCCTTGAGTCTTATTCCATGTTTAAAAGCTTAAAAAGCGGGTTTTATGTTTTTACCTTCTCAGCTGAATGACAGAAACGGTCATCTGCATACCTGAATTCTTAACCATTACAGCAAGAAAAAAAAAAAAGCTACAAAGCATAGTTACATGTATGCTTGGAATTCTCATGTCACATCAGTTCAGGCACTTCAAAAGGCATTTACCCTCACCACTATTCAGACCCTTCATCTGTCCCTTATGAGATAAAGGTGTGTATATTTTTATACAACCCCATTTCCCCCCAAAAAAGTTGTGTATCCCGTGTACTGAATACATATAAAAAAGTGATTATTTTAATCATGTAAACACAATAGTATCAAAAATGTTACGAAGGCAACATAGCTAATGTCAAAATTATTTTTTTTGTTAATATGGGTTTATTTTGTATTTTATGCCAGCAACACATTACAAAATAATCTGGGGTAGGGGAATGTCAACATGTTGCATGATCTTTTCGAATACTCTGCTAATCTTTGGGAACTAAGGAGACCACATGCTGTAGTTTAAAAGAAAAGAAATGTCCCATTTGTGTATCATACAGGATTTCAGCTGCTCACCGTCAGTCATATTTTTATTTTCTTTAAAGGACACCTGAGGCGAGAGGCATATGGAGGCTGCCTTATTACCTTACAAGCAATACCAGTTGCTTGGCAGTCCTGTTAAACCTTCATGCACCAACAATGACACACCTAAAATAAGCATGTAGCTAATCTAGTCAGAGCACCTGCTTGATCGATGGGTCGATTTGATAATTTACAACCGGTCGAATCAACTCCTGATCGATAACTCCTATCAGTTTAAGGGTGCAAATCGATAATTTTTAAACAGGTCCGATCTGATTTTCCAATCGCTTTTGTATAAAAGTGATCAGAAAATCAATCGGAAATGAAATTGGACCTGATGGAAATTCTCAATTTGACCGGCCGATCCCACAAGAAATTGTATGGTGTGTACCAGGCATTAGAGGCAGAGGATCAGCAGGACAGCTAGGCAATTTGCATTGTTTAAAAGGAGATGAATAGATCAGCCTCCATATTCCTCTGACCTCAGGTTCCCTTTAGTGCTCCAATTACTGCAGATGGAGGCATGTATGGACTACAGGCAGGATAACTTAACATCTGGAATTATGAAGCTGTGCAGTTGAATATATGCAGAGTACAGTTTAGCACTGTTTTGCTGAAAAAAACAAAGCCTTGCCTAAAAACAATTACTGGATGGCAGCATATATTGCTCCAAAACATGCATATCTTGTTTATCATTAATGTTGCCCTTCCAGTAGTGCAAGCTCCCCAACAATGGACCCCCCCCCCCCCCATACCATGCTAAGTATGCAATCTTCTCACAGAATGGTGTATCCCTTCCCTCCTTTGCTTCTGTGGGACTTTGCCTCTGTGACATAATCTTTTATAGCCAATCGTGCTACTGACCTGTTGCCTATTAAAGGAGTACTACAGCAAAAACAATGTGTAATTTAATGTACAATTATCCCTTATTAAATGCACTGTCATCTTAAGTTAATATGAAGCTGCCACTTACTGTAAGTATGAATCTGATGGTTCTTACCGACAGGTTTTGGACAAGGCAATTTCCTCATGAGGGATTGTCAAGGTTTTTAAGTACTTCTTGGCACAGACTTAGTCAAAGATGCTGGCTGGCCTGCCTACACTCTGGTCAAACTGGACAGGTGGTCTGCGGGCCTCAGGTATTAACGTCATATTTTGAGGAGTCACAGACCGTGACAGAAGGTACACCACACCTCCAAAAGCAGTCACATGCAGGTCAAAAGAATCCACTTTGGGCTCAACTCTTGATCTGGGACTTTATATCTCCAAGCGGTTTTTATTTCTCATAGATCTACTGTCACACTGTCCTGTCTGTTACACTAGGTCATTGCCTTTCAAGGACTACTTCTAAAAATAAAGAGAATCTGCCTTTTTTTGGGATGTGGTAGGGGACTGGAGTACCTGGAGGAAACTCAAGCAAACACTGGGAGAACATACAATCTCCATGCAAATAGTATCCTGGACTAGATTTGAACTGGAGACCACTGCACTGCAAGGAGAAAATGTTACCTACTACATCACCATCTTGCCTCCCCCCCCCTTCAACATAGAGTATAAAGTGAAATTACGAGTGCTAAAACTTTGCCATAAATGTGAATCATTGCTGCACAATAGGGACAGTCAATGAGATGCAATTAATTCAGGCTTGCAGGCATGCTAAATACAACTGTATTTTATATACAGAAAGCAAGCAAGTTGAATAATCTTTTCCAGTTAGAGAGTGCAGTTACTTATCCGAGTACATAAAGTTACTAGTAGAATATCGGCACTACTATTGGGCACTGCATAATGCCAACAGCTGAATATCGGTAATCTTACCGATATTCTATTATTGCTCTACCTAACCTTCCTCTCCCACTAACCCTCCACTACCTACTCCTAACACTAACCTAACCCCACCTACGCCCAACACTAACACCCCCCCCCCCCCCCCAACCTATGGCTATCACTAACCAAACCCCAAGCACTGATTACTTTGACCTCCGCTGCCATCTCCATTAAATTATGTAGCGCCGAGTCTACATTTGGTGAATCTGGCCTGAACAGTGAAGCCGCATTAGTACATGGAGTGGAGCATGTGAGCAAAGTGGAAGAAAGTCCTGGCAAGCAAAAGAGGGGTGGTGGACATTGAGGAAGCCTGTCGAGCATCCAGAGTCTTCCCCCTACTGATGTATGGTTTTCTTATTAATCTATTTTTGGAAGAAGAATTTAACCCTACGGTTTATGTTATATATTATTGGGAAAAATTAGAACAAGATTTTTTATTTTTTTATTTTTTTTTAAGAGTAACTGTTGGGCATAAATTCAAAAATCAATTCTCTATTTTTATCTGGTAAACAAGTAATAAGGATGCTAACCAGGCAATCCGAAAGTTAAAAATCACTCCTCTTTTTCTTCTCCATAAATCATCATTCCCCAGTTTCCCTGGCTCTTATTTGGTACATTTGCCGCACAAAGGAAGTTGCAGGGCATGCTGGGTTTTCTTTTTTTTCTTCTTTACTTTCCCCTCAGACTTAAAGGGAACTTAAACTGAGAAGGATATACATTTTCCTTTTAAAATAATACCAGTTGCCCGACTCTCCTGCTGATCCTGTGCCTCTAATACTTTTAGCCACAGCCCCTGAATAAGCATGCAGATCAGGTGCTCTGACTGAAGTCAGACTGGATTAGCTGTATGTTTGTTTCAGGTGTGTGATTCAGCCACTGGAGAAAATTAATTAACACCCTAAATAGCTATTGGTAGAGTACAGTATAAAACCAGGAAACTGCTGCTTCAGAGGTGGAAAGCCTCAATAACCCCCTGAATTAAGACCTGGCAATCAATGATTAATAACCTGAGAATAATAGGAAAGCACCAGCAAAATCTGAAAGATTTGGCAGGGCTGGTTGGATACTCAAGGCTTAGGGCCCGTTCTCACCTGAGCGGGAATCACGCGATTTCCGCTCACCGCAAACCGCTAGCGGTTTAGCAAAAACCGCGACAATGTAGCGAGTGGCAGTGTTCTCACTGCCGCGGTTGCGGTTAGCGATAACCGCAACCGCGCTGCATGCAGCGGTTTGCCGGCGACGAGCATTCCGCGATAAGCGATCGTGATTAGCGTGCAAAGCAAAAACCGCCGCAGTGTCCAGTGATTTTTCCGCGCTAATCGCGGGAAAATCACTCCCGCAAAACGTTCTGCGATTACAAGTGTGAACGGGCCCTTATAAAACATTGGTCTGATTAGAGACAGATTAGTCCTTTAATCATTGGTTAGGAGTATTCACTTGGTACAATGTATGTGTCATTCATTTGATGGTGTAAAAGATGTAATAATACAGTGGGTTACAAAAGTATTCGGCCCCCTTGAAGTTTTGCACATTTTGTCACATTACTGCCACAAACATGAATCAATTTTATTGGAATTCCACATGAAAGACCAATACAAAGTGGTGTACCCGTGAGAAGTGGAACGAAAATCATACATGATTCCAAACATTTTTTACAAATCAATAACTGCAAAGTGGGGTGTGCGTAATTATTTAGCCCCCTTTGGTCTGAGTGCAGTCAGTTGCCTATAGACATTGCCTGATGAGTGCTAATGACTAAATAGAGGTCACCTGTGTGTAATCTAATGTCAGTACAAATACAGCTGCTCTGTGAGGGCCTCAGGGTTAGTCTAAGAGAATATTGGGAGCAACAACACCATGAAGTCCAAAGAACACACAAGACAGGTCAGGGATAAAGTTATTGAGAAATTTAAAGCAGGCTTAGGCTACAAAAAGATTTCCAAAGCCTTGAACATCCCACGGAGCACTGTTCAAGCGATCATTCAGAAATGGAAGGAGTATGGCACAACTGTAAACCTACCAAGACAAGGCCATCCACCTAAACTCACAGGCCGAACAAGGGGAGCGCTGATCAGAAATGCAGTCAAGAGGCCCACGGTGACTCTGGACGAGCTGCAGAGATCTACAGCTCAGGTGGGAGACTCTGTCCATAGGACAACTATTAGTCATGCACTGTACAAAGTTGGCCTTTATGGAAGAGTGGCAAGAAGAAAGGCATTGCTAACAGAAAGCATAAGAAGTCCCGTTTGCAGTTTGCCACAAGCCATGTGGGGGACACAGCAACCATGTGGAAGAAAGTGCTCTGGTCAGATGAGACCAAAATGGAACTTTTTGACCAAAATGCAAAACGCTATGTGTGACGGAAAACTAACACTGCACATCACTCTGAACACACCATCCCCACTGTCAAATATGGTGGTGGCAGCATCATGCTCGTGGGGTGCATCTCTTCAGCAGGGACAGGGAAGCTGGTCAGAGTTGATGGGAAGATGGAAGGAGCCAAATACAGGGCAAACTTGGAAGAAAACCTCTTGGAGACTGCAAAAGACTTGAGAATAGGGTGGAGGTTCACCTTCCAGCAGGACAATGACCCTAAACATAAAGCCAGGGCAACAATGGAATGGTTTAAAACAAAACATATCTATGTGTTAGAATGGCCCAGTCAAAGTCCAGATCTAAATCCAATCGAAGATCTGAAAACTGCTGTTCACAAACGCTGTCCATCTAATCTGACTGAGCTGGTGCTGTTTTGCAAACAAGAATGGGCAATGATTTCAGTCACTAGATGTGCAAAACTGGTAGAGACATACCCTAAAAGACTGGCAGCTGTAATTGCAGCAAAAGGTGGTTCTACAAAGTATTGACTCAGGGGGCCGAATAATTACGCACACCCCACTTTGCAGTTATTTGTAAAAAATGTTTGGAATCATGTATTGATCTTTCACGTGGAATTCCAATAAAATTGATTCATTTTTTTGGCAGTAATGTGACAAAATGTGGAAATCTTCAAGGAGGCCGAATACTTTTGCAACCCACTGTATATTAGATTACATCGGAAGTTGAAGCGAGGTGAACACTTCCATTTCAGCGCAGGAGACTTGGGCGCAGCAGTGAGTAAACTTAGCGCCATCAGAAGACTGAGGTGAAGTTACTTATAAAACACTATAAATCGGCCTCCAGCAAATTGCTGGAAGCCGAATTATTTCATTCACTACCATCCATGGCGGCCTGGAGGGGGAATAGTACTTAATACGGCTGGGACTTGTGCAGCAGCAGGATCAGCCACATACCGGCTGTATCCTGTGCCCAAGTCTCCTGCGCCGATTCCTCTTGTACGAAGCGAGGATATGCACAGACCTCTATCATCATTGCCTACCTGTCTATCTGTTTAGAAGATGCCGTTTTCTACTCAGTGATGTGCAGACATCCTCTTGCCATGTGTATTTTTTTTTTAATGTGATTAGGTGCATGTGCATTTGATATGTTTAATAAAGATTTGTTGATCTATAAGAAATGCCCTGAAGTTGGTTGCATCGTGTGTACACAGCACCTTGATAATGTGCATTGTTTGAGACTTCTTAGCTTTGCTGACCTAGTAATAAACTTACAGTGTTGCAAGACTCTGTCCATTCTTGGGATCCCAAAATTTGATTGGCTGTTGGCTATCTTTACTTCCAGACACCAGGAGTCCTTTGGTTGGGTGCCAGTCAACACACTTCACGTCCGCTCCGTGTCCTGAAGGCAAAACAATTTGTATTGTAACAGCTTCATATTGGCATAACTCCAGTTTTGGTAGCTAGTTAAAGCCATGTTTTCGTTTTCATTTTCTTAACACTAAACTTGCTTATTGCATTACTTTCGATGGGCTGTAATCGCAAAATCCTTAGCATTTATATTTAAACAAGCACAATTTACATTTAAAGGGGTTCTATGGAGTGCTGCAATAAATAAAAACGGACACTTACCTGGGGCTTCTATCAGTCCCCTGTAGCTGTATTGTCCCGCGCCGTGTCCTCCGCTCACCCGTTTCCTGCCCCTGGCACCCATCAATTATTCGTCTAATAAGACGAATAATGCGTGCTCCCGCTCGTGTTTCCAGGAGCTTACTGCGCAGGCACAGTACAAGGTTTTCTTGTACTGCGCCTGCGCAGTAAGCTCCTAGAGACGTGAGCGGGAGCGCACAGACGCGCAACATGCGGAATTAGACCGGAACCAGCGGCAGGGAACGAGTGATCGGAGGAGGGCGGTGCGGGGACATTACAGCTACAGGGGGCTGATAGAAGCCCCAGGTAAGTGCCAGTTTGTGTTTATTCCAGAACTCCACAGAACCCCTTTAAAGTAGTTCTACCATTACAAAGACAGACAATAAAACAAACAAAAAAAAACTGATTAGGATTGTAAAAACAAAAGTAAAAAGCAAGCTATACAGAACAAGTGCAGTATGTATGTATGTAACAAACCTGCTCCCAGTGTGCGATACAGGTCCTCTTAACTCCCCGTTCAGTTTACAAGTGCAATGCAGCCGGCCAATCACAATGCGGCTTCAGTCCCATGTCATGTGATGGACTGAAGTTGCATGGCGACTGACTGGCTGTGTGCCACTTTCAAACTGAACAGGAAGTGAAGAGGATCATGCATTGGAGGAACAGGTAATGTATAATGGTACCGCTCCACACATACAGGACCAGTTCCCCCTAGCTCAGTAACCTGCAAACTTGGCTCTCCAGCTGTTAAGGAACTACAGGTCCCACAATGCATTTGCCTTTATGAATCATGACTGTGGCTGTCAGACTCCTGCAATGCACTGTAGTTCCTTAACAGCTGGAGAGCCAAGTTATCACTGTCCTAGCTCCTGGCCTCTCCTTACTTCCCTGTGGAGTTATGGAAGGGGCCGGAATATAGTTATGACCTTGGGCCAGAGCACACCGAAAAGGTGATAGCAGGCCATACATGCACTGATTTTTACCCGCAGATATGATAATCTCAAATCCATAGCACAAAAAAGCAGCATCAATCGTAATTTCGATCGATTTTCTCAAAAACTGATCAAAATTACGGTCAGAACAGATGGAGCGTTTCAGTTGATCGGACGCAGCAGGGGAATTAAAGAAGATTGACAGCCCATAGCATTGCACTGTGTCAAATTGCGCAGCGCTGTAGTTTAATGGATTTTCAATAGATTCCATGATGAAATCTGTGTGCAGTGTATCGAAGGATTCTATCCCTAGATAATCAGATTTAGATCAGAGAAGGATTGATCTCTTTCCCACATTTGGTGGCAATATATGCCTGCATGGTCACCCTTAGGGCCCATTCACACTTGAGCGGGAATCGCGCGATTTTTTAAAAACCGCTGCAGCATGTAACATATGGCAGTGTTCTCACTGCCGCGTTTGCGGTTAGCGATAACCGCAAACGTGTTACATGCAGCGGTTTGCCGGCGATGCGCCACTAGCATGCATAGCACCGCTAGTCGCGATCGTGCCAAAACCGCCGCGTGTCCAGTGATTTTTCCGCGTTAATCGCGGGAAAAATCACTCCCGCAATACCGCCGTTTTGCGATTTTAGATGTGAACGGGGCCTTACACACATCTCCGTAATGTTGAGTCCTGTGAGCACTAGCAGAGCCACTGTACACCAGGGAGTTATAGTTTTGGCATATTTGAACTGACTTTCTCCAACTGAGGCCAAAGGATGATCATGGTTTGAAAGTGCTGCCAAGAAAGGGACTTACAACAGGGGAACTTTATTAATATAATGCTTCAACTAGTGAGGTTTTATTGACTAATAATTTTGCGATAAAAAAAAAAAAAAAAAAAAGGGGACAGAAAAATCTCTAAACAAGGAAAACAGGCCAGATTTGCTTTGAAATGAGTTTCCACCTGCAGTTGAAAACTAGCTAGGCGCCCCATATAGTACACATTGTTTGCGTTAACAGTTTTGCTGCATGCCAACAATGTATGGTGTCCAGCTTAACCCAAGACTGGGCACTACTATCACACTCACTTCTTGGTCCACTTCCATACAGGACACGTGCAGTGTAACATAATTCTGCCACATTCCCAGGTTCCAGATCTATGCAGTGTGGCATAATTCTGCCACATTCCCAGGTTACAGATCTATGCAGTGTGACATAATTCTGCCACATTCCCAGGTTACAGATCTATGCAGTGTGACATAATTCTGCCACATTCCCAGGTTACAGATCTATGCAGTGTGACATAATGCTGCCACATTCACAGGTTACAGATCTACGCACAAAGGGCTACATGCATAGATACAGCTTCTGGGAACGGAGTACTGATCTGCGCTCCAACCAGTGAGCACCCATAAGAGATGTGTATTGAGTGGTGTCCAGCCTTGAGGAAGGGTATGCAACACCCCTCACTGCCAAGCAGTGGAAATCGTAATGTATACAATGTTTTATAGATACATTTGGGGGAGGGGGAAGATGAAAGAGCATTTTAAGTGAACATGAAATGTAACCTTCCTACTGTGCTCCAGATTAGTAGAACTTATTTCTTGGTATAATAATTCTTGAACTTGAAATTGAGCCAATCACAGTAGCTACTGATCAGTTAGCTTGTAGTGGGATAATTAACCAACAAGTTAGAGCAGGTGTGCCCAATAGGTAGATTGCGATCTACCAGTAGATCACAAAGGGCTTCATGGTAGATCCCGACCCCACTACATTTTCCATTCTGTATATACAAATGTGCTCCTAAAATTATACATAGGTAGATCATTTTGACCTGCTAATTTTTTAAAGTAGCTCAAAAGCCAAAAAAGTGTGGGCACCTCTGAGTTAGAGTCTAATTGGCTGGTTTTAAGTCCGCTAACCCCCCTCCCCCCTCAGAGTTTTTTGCACAGGCCAAAAGGTCTGCAGTAAAAGTTGCAAATGGCAATTTATATTCCTTACAAACTAGTAGAAAAAGTCAATATATTTGTTAATAAAATAAAAGTTAAAGCTGCCAATGGTACCCAAATAAATTCTGTGGGCATGGAGACTTGTGATTTATTCTAAAAATAGGGACAACACAAACATCTTCATTTAAATTACTTTATTTTTATTTTAAGCATTACTTTTGGGTGTTTTATAGCATATAAAATAGCAATACATCACTGGCAGGTAATCTGTACATTATTTAAAAAAAAAAAAGTTACATAAATGCATAGACAACATGTGTCAGTTTATGACTGTTTAGGACTGCCATTTAGCACTACACATATAATATGAAGTTCAATGTAAAAGGACAGCATTTTACAAGAAAAATGGTGAATCTGTACAGAAAAAAAACATCTGTGCTAGACAGATGAGATATTTTTCACTGACAAAAACTAGGGCAAAAAATGCTTAGCAAATTTTGCAATGTAGATAATTTTTTAAAGTAAAAACAAATGGCAATTAAAAGGAAGAGTTAAAGCTAGGTGCTGTGTTCAAGGTAAAGGCCCAAATGCCCACGTGAAGCCATTTATTTTATTTTGGCAGTTATACTTCCCTGGTATAAAATTTTTAGTTCTGGGTTTTAACAGCTCGTAACACACTTCAAAAAAACAGGCAGCATACAGATTCCAGGAGGGGTAAGATCTTAAAATAGCGAGCTGAATTGTGACATCAACACTCTAGGAACCACATAGTACTTTAGTGAAGCAGCATCATCTGTCAGGTTTATAAAAGAAAAACTTGTCCTGTGCAGTGGAGTTCTGCACTTTTGGTGTTGGAAGCCTTTTTGGGTCTTTTTGCTTTAGTTAACTAATTTTACTCACCTATAAAGGCACTAAAATCCATTTAAAAAGATAACTGCCTTCATAAAGCAATTAAAACCTACCTCGAAGTATTCTCTCCTCGTGGCAACGAAGAAAATCCCATATCCTAACTGTGCCGTCATCTGAACAGGTGGCAAATTTATTATCCGTAGGGGAGAAACTGTTGCATGGAAACAAGCATTATGGGAAAACGTCAGACACAAATGTAGCACCTCCGTTTCTCCTATAAACATCCAATTTATGCCTATGTGTTTGGGGTATTTAGGGGGACAGGCTTACATGGCTGGAGTTTATGTGTCAATCAATATCCTACAGAAAATAGCTAATTTTCACACATCACAGACTTCTTAAATCTACAGTATCTGTTCTTGAACAGTGTATGCCTACCTTTACTAAGATTTGTAGTAAATTCCTCCAGTCAAATTCAAAGTGGTCATGACTTTGATTAGAGGCAGCGTGGAAGTAAATCTGGTTATAAATAACAGTGGGATGCATGAGGCCCACAGGAGTACGAAGTCTGCAAAGTGTTCAGTAGCAGAGCTGAAGGTACATAAAGGGAGCTGACCCTTAAAGGACTCAGAAATCATGTGACCAAGTTACCTCAATCATAGCACCATGTATTACACATAAACTCCGCGACTATCGCGACCCAGCTACTCACCATAGCGAACTCACTTGGCCTAGCACAACACACCAACGCCCCCACTCACACTGCAGGTCACACTCTTGACCTTTTATTCACTAAATCCACCACCATTGCAGACCTCAACATCGCACCATTTCCACCCTCAGACCATCACCTTTTCACCTTCAACCTCCTCACGTAAGGCACCTCCAACCTACCCGCCCACCCACCTGGTCGATGGGAGCGTGACCTACGCAAGCTCAACCCTAGCGTCCTTGCTGACCCCCTCCATGCCCTCTCCCTTACATCTTGCTGCAGCTCAGTTTCGCAAACTCTCATCAGCCCTAGAGAAAGCTGCTCCACCAATATCGCAGCGACCGACCGCTAACCCCTATCCTTGGCGCACTACCCATACTCGCAACCTCCAAAGGGAACCGCGTGCCACTGAACGGAAATGGAGGAAAACTCGACTTGACCAGGATTTCCTACAGTACAAGTCTAACCTGCTGCAGTTCCACACTGCCCTTGCTCATGCGAAGCAGGAATACTTTACCAAGCTCATCGGAGTACAAGCTTCCAATCCCCGGCGTCTTTTTGCCACTTTCAACTCCCTGCTTAAACCCTCCCCCCCACCCTCAGTTTCCCCCCTCTCTGCAACATTTAGCCACTCACTTCACCAACAAAATAGTCTCCATCCGTCAGGAAATATCCAATCTTCATCTCCCACCCCCTCCAAACCAACTCCTCCTCCACCCTATCCTCCCCTCACCTCCTTCACTCCTCCTACCACTGAGGAAGTCAACCACCTACTGCAGACTTCCCATACCACTACCTCCCCCCTTGACCCCATCCCTTCTGATTTACTTCAGCCTCACTTCACGGATTTGGCCCCAGTCCTCACTACCCTGTTTAACCTCTCCCTATCCACAGGCACCTTCCCCTGACTTCAAGCAGGCCACTGTATTGCCCCTGCTCAAGAAACCCTCCAACTACCGCACTATCTCCCTCCTCCCCTTTGCCTCAAAACTCCTTGAGCGTCTGGTTCACAAACGCCTGACCCAGTACCTCAATGCCAGCTCACTGCTAGACCCACTGCAATCTAGATTTCGGCCTGCCCACTCAACCGAAACTGTTCTCACCAAAGTTGTCAATGACCTTGCCTTAGCTAAAGCTGAAGGTAAATACTCCATTCTCCTCCTCAACCTTTCAGCAGCTTTTGACACAGTAGATCATCCCCTACTCCTCCAGTCAATGGGCATTCACAATCTCGCCCTGACCTGGCTTTCATCCTACCTCTCCAACCGCTCCTTCACAACCTCCTTCAATGAGTCCTCGTCCACCCCCAACCAGCTCTCGGTGGGTGTCCCCCAAGGCTCGGTCCTTTGCCCCCTACTGTTCTCCCTATACACATCCTCCATTGGCAAGGTTATCTCCTCCATGGGTTTTAACTATCATTTGTATGCAGATGACACCCAAATCTACCCCCACACCCCTGACATCTCGACCACTACCATGAACAAGGTCTCCTCCTGCCTATCCGCCATCTCCTCCTGGAAGTCCGCTAGGTTTCTGAAACTAAATCTAGACAAAACGGAATTTATGATCTTCCCACCTCGGCCATCCCTGAACCTCCCAGATGTGCATGTCACTGTTAACCACACTACCATCCGCCCTACCTCTCATGCCCGCTGTCTGGGTGTCACCCTGGACTCCGAACTCTCCTTCACTCCCCACATCCAAAACCTCACAAAGTCCGGCAACTTCCACCTTCGTAACATCTGTAGGATTCGCCCTTTCCTGACCTCTGCCACCACCAAACTCCTCATCCATGCCCTGATAATTTCCCGCCTCTACTACTGTAATGCCCTTCTGTCTGGTCTCCCTATGACCCAAATAGCCCCACTGCAGTCCATCATGAATGCGGCAGCCAGAATTATCCACTCCTCCCATCGCTCCACCAGGGCGGCTCCCCTCTGTGAATCTCTCCACTGGCTTCCTATCCAGTCCAGAATCAGATTCAAGATACTGTGTCTGACCTACAAATATGTGCACAAAACCTGCCCAACCTACATTTCTGATCTTACGCAGAGGTACACACCTAGCTGCTCACTCCGTTCCTCCAATTAACTTCGTCTGACCGCCCCCCATCCCCTCCCCCATCACACAGTCCCATGCACGCCTCCAACACTTCTCAAGAGCTGCTCCACTTTGGAACTCTCTACCTCCACCCATTAGAGCAGCTTCCTCCAACATCTTCAAGAAGGCCCTCAAAACTCACCTTTTCACTCTGGCCTACCACCCCTCACAATTGCTCTAAACCCACAACTGAACTCTGGTCCCTACCTTTCGTCTCTACCTCTCCTTCTAGATTGTAAGACTTTGGGCAGGGTCCTCCTCCTTTTGTGTCCTACCTGATCTTGCACCTCCATTACTGTGAACCCATGCTATGCACTTGAGTGAACCTGACTTGCCAAATCTCCATGCTCCATCCAGTGACTGACTAAGCATTACCTTGTACTCATACTGTGCTGCATGATCTGGTCTTTCTTGTATTCCTGTATTGTCATAATGCTGTATGTCACCCCTAAATTTTTTTTTTGTATATTCTTTTTATTGGCATTTTAAGAAATACATGACTTATAAACATTTTAACATTTCAACATTTCAAAGACAATGGTAGAACAATGCTTGCTCTAAAAGAGCTATCATGAATTTGTACAGAGTATTCTCATACAACCATCAAATGTGATCCTACTAGTTGAGGGTTGTAGAGGTGAAAATCTTCTTAAAGTGTGTATAAACTGGGGTTAGTTAAGTATGAAACTGTTATAAGAGTAATTACATTGTGAGGTGCCTCGGTTAGAGCCTCATGTGAGTAAGATCTGATCTGCAGGGGCCTCAGTCCTCAATCAGTCTGACTGGGGCGTACAGTTTAAAAGAAAGTCAGTCAGTAGGGACTTGTGGGGAAGGGGGGGGGGGGGGTATTGTCGGACATTTTCTGGCTTATCAGGTGGGTATGGGCCTTTGTTTGTTAGGTTGATAGTGGGTGTTTACTGGTGTGGAGAGTTAAAGGTGCTCGGAGTTAATGTAGGAAGGTCTTCCAGTCAAAGATCCATTTGTTACGCCAAATGCTGCTATGATCCTGCCTTAGCCTAAGCAGGTATTCCATTTTGAGGTTTTGGTCTATAAGATTTAGTAGATGTGGTAGGGTAGGGATACTAGTTTGTTTCCAATTGCTTAGTATTAGGTGTCTAGCCGCACAGAGAATATGTGTGGAGACCAGCCTTAACTCAGGGGGGAATTGGTCTAGTCCAATTGTGAATAGCGCCAATTGGGGTGTCAACCTGGTTGTGATGCCGGTTATGTTTGAGAGTAGGGCTGCTATTTGATTCCAGAACGGGGTCAATTTTGGGCAGGACCATAACATGTGGGAGATAGAGCCCAGTTGGTGGCAGTCTCTCCAACATTCTGAGGAATATTTATTCGACATTTTGGAAAGTAAGTGAGGGGCCAGGTACCATTTATAGACAATTTTCCTAGCTGTTTCGGCGTGAGATAGGCATTTGGAATTTCTCTTGGTTAGTGATAATGCTGAGAGAATTTCTTTGGTTGGAAGGGAAATCCCCAAGTCTTGCTCCCATCTTTCCAAATATTTGGTTATAGGGGAAGGTTAAGCTGCAGTAAGGAAGTTATACAAGAAGGAGATACCTCCTCTCTTGTATTTATCTGAGTAGAGAAAATTCCAAATGTCTGTGTGGAGTATGATTTTTTGGGGTTTATGTCGGGAAAGAAAGTTTGCTATCCGTATGTACGTAAACATTTCTGAGCTTGGTAGTTTGAATTTCCATTTTAGATAAGAGAAAGGCATTATTTTGGACTCATAAATATCTTCAATATAAAGAATTCCGGCTGTCACCCAGTTACTTAGTTTTAAATCTGGTATAGCTGTTTTGAGAGCTTTGGGGAGTTTGGTGTGCTTACCCTGGGTTAGGTGAGGTGTATTATTTTTTACATATTCCCAAGCGGATAGTGTGGGTTGTATGATAGGGTGAGTTGTGGGAGTAGTTGGGAGATTACTCCAGGGGATGAGGATCTGGTTCATTAGTTGTGTCTTACTGTGTTGAGATTCTTGGTTGACCCAGTATTTCCCCAGGGCATTAGGGGACCAAAATTGGGACATATCTAGTATGGATGCGTAATGATAGAGTTGGGGATTAGGAAGGCCAAAGCCGCCTCTTTGGGTCGGGGTCATAAGTGTGGATAGGGAGAGCCTGTGTTTTCCTTTCCCCCATAAGAAGAGTGATATTATTTTGTTTAGTTCTCTGAAGAATGATTTTGGGATACTAATAGGGAGGGTTCTGAAATGGTAAAGGATTTTGGGAAAGATTGTCATTTTGTACGCAGCTATCTTACCCAAAATTGAGAATTCAAATTTGGCGAGTTGTGTGAGATCTGTTTTTATATTGGCTAAGAGGGTGGGGAAGTTTGATGAGTATATTTCTTTGGTTGTAGCTGGGATTGATATACCTAGGTATGGAATGTGTTTGGATGCCCAGGGGAAGGAGTATGTCTTGGAGATTTGTTGTTTTAGGGGTTGTGGGAGATGGATAGGAAGCATGGAGGACTTAGTTTCGTTTACCTTGTATAAGGAGGCTCTGGAAAACTCTGATAAAGTCTGGCAAACAGACTTAAGAGAGGAGAGGGGCTCTGTGAGAGATAAGAGTACGTCGTTAGCAAATAGGCTGATTTTGGGAGATGTCTTGCCTGAAGGGATACCTTTAATTTCTGGGTGTCACCCCTAAATATTGTCTGTAACCTAAATTAATGTTCAATAAAAAACATTTTGAACAATGAATTCTGTGCAAATATGAAATTAAAAAAAAAAAAAAAAAAAAAAACTTTAATTAGGAGGACAAAAGCTTTTGGTGTACTGTACTGGAACTGCACCCCAAAGGATCTTTATTTGTGGATTTACAAGTTTGAAGATCTGTCATGTTTTACGGCCCATACACACGTCCGGTTTTTTGCGAATGACCCGTCGTTCACCCGCTAAATCGGGCGTGTGTACAGACTGTCGTTCGCGGATCGCTCAAACTCACTCTTATCACGCCAACGACAGTCTGTACACACGCCCGATTTAGCGGGCGAACGACGGGTTGTTCAAACGACCCGTCGTTCGCAAAAAACGAACGTGTGTATGGGGTTTACGCCTTGTATAAATTTCCTAACCTCCATCTGAGGTCACTGATAAGCCCCAGACAGAAGCAAGAGGAAATATAATAGGAAAAAAAGCAATAGAAAAAAAAATGATAGTGGTTTCATGGTAAAACACTTCTGCATTTTGAGTCAGAGCACATATCTCTGCATTGGTAGCCATTTTATGTTGGTAATGGAATCTCATTCAAGAAAATGCCTGCTACCAATCAGGTCAGTACAAAATTTGCAATATTAGAGGCCCAATTTTTTTCTTTAAAGAAATTAAGGCCGCGCCTAGCCCAGGAAATCAGCTTAATTGATTCATTCAATACAGAAATTAACAGACATACAAAATAAAATGCTGAGATTTATATAGCATTTTTCTTGTTAAACAAAGCACTTGGTGTGCTTAGTGGGTACCCAGGATCCTAGAACTCATTAAGTTTGGTTCACACATAAAAAGGTGTCCAATCCTATTAGTCAATTTTTGACAATTAGCGTTCGTGTTTTGTTTCTATGGTTGTGTTTAAACAAAATCTGTAGATTTCTGGTCCAGTTCTGTCAGTTTTGCATGTGTTTCTATGCCTGTGCTTCAATTATAAAAGGTGTACATTTCCAGTCAGGTATAATGGTTAGAAAACTGAAGGGACAAGACAGTACTGGACCGGAAAATTGCAGATTTGTGTGTGAACCAAGCCTAACTGGTCTACATCAAAGCTGGTACCTTTACATTATACAGCTAGATTAGCTTAAACTGGCTAATGTTCCCAACAAACTGTCACTGTAATCACATACCCCTCTTTTTCTTTTTACTTGAAAAAGAAGATCTTAGGGTAATATGCTGTCAGTTATGATGGATTTCTCTGTTGAGAATCAGGCAGGATGGCAAATCAATGTACACACATGTACTGTCTGTTGTTATGGGATCTCTGCTCCAAGCAAGCCCTTGTTCCTGGATGTTGCTTGATGGATATACACATGCTCGCACTGTGGGCGTGTATGAACAATCAATAGTAAGGAGTATGTCTGATTGCTCAACAAACGATCAATGACTCCATAATTGGTTGCTTCCATCTGGTTTGTAACAGTTTACATCCAAATCTCAAACAAGTATTGGCCAATGCATACTAGGCC